>NW_022447508.1:704-2077 GCF_009761245.1 Sapajus apella | reverse complement strand
GTTATAGATTCAGCCACCCTCGAGGCACGTCACCTCCCCGATGGAACCACATCACAAAAGGCAGAGCTCATTGCCTTAACCTGAGCCCTCATGTTAGCAGAGGGAAAGCGAGCAAATATCTATACTGACTCAAAGCATGCTTTTGTTATTACCCACTGCCACTCTGCCCTCTGGAAAGAGCAGGGATTTCTTACTACGAAAGGGTCCCCCATAATTAGCGCTACCCAAATCTCTAATGTCCTACAGGCTCCATCACTGCCTAAAGAAGTCGCCGTCATCCACTGCCAAGGGCACCAGGCCCAGCAGGATGCTGTTTCCCGGGGCAATGCAAGGGCAGATGCGGCAGTAAAATCCTTGACCAGTACTAGGCTAGCCCTCGCTCCAGTCCTGTTCCCACCACAGCCATGCTGCCGGTTTACTCGCCATCAGAGAAACAGGCCCTCATATTAAGGGGAGGAACTGAGTCTAATCAGGGCTGGATCTTCTTAAACAACAAGATCGCCCTTCCACGGGAACAAGCCCCAAAAATTATTACTAAAATCCACCAGTCCTTACATATAGGGCCTAAAGTGTTATACCACTTCGTGCAGCCCCTCTTTTTCTCACCAAGTCTACAACAAATGATTAAGCAGGTACAGAGAGAGAGAGAGACAGAGAGAGGGAGAGAGAGAGAGAAGAGAGAGAGAAGGAGAGAAAGGGAGAGAAAAAGAGAGAGGGAGAGAGAGAAAGAGAGAGAGAAGAGGGGAGAGAGAGAGAGAGGAGAGAAAGAGAAGGAGAGAGAGAAGGAGAGAGAGAAGGAGAGAGAGAGGAGGGAGAGAGAGAGAAAAAGAGAGAGAAAGAAGAGAGAGAGGGAGAGAGGGGGAGAGAGAAAGAGAGAGAGAGACGCCTAATACCACCTTAACGGGTATCCCGCTGTTCAAGGTGCACTTTCAAAATCTCTTTCTCTGCTACAGAACAGCCAAGAGCTCCAGCTACAAAGCTACAGTAGAAGTAAAATCCTCCCTTTACGCGCCTCCAGGAGGGTACTTTTGGTGTAATGGAACCCTAACCAAAGTTATTGATACATCCCTCCCTTTCCCTTGTGTGCCTGTCACACTAGTGCCGGAGTTAGAAGTGTACAGACAAGCCGAGTTCCTATCCCTCATCACACCGTTCCCCTAATCACCAGAGCAAACGAGCAGTCTTCCTCCCAATAGCAGTTGGCCTGTCTTTAGCATCCTCTTTAGTAGCAGCTGGACTAGCGAGTGGTGCCATGGGCTACAGCGTCACTTCCGCCGCTCAACTGGAAGACAAGCTCCATGTGGCTATTGAAGCGTCAGCCGCTTCTTTAGGCTCCCTCCAACGGCAAATCATGTAGCTGGCTCAGGTGACTC
>NW_022447508.1:0-604 GCF_009761245.1 Sapajus apella | reverse complement strand
ACCGACGGGCCCTAGACTTACTAACGGCAGAAAAAGGAGGTACCTGTCTGTTTCTCCAGGAGCAGTGCTGCTATTACATCAATGAAACAGGCCTTGTAGAAGAAAATGTCAACACTTTCTATCACCTCCAAGAGCACCTCCGCAGGAAGCAGAGCGCACCAGCCTCGTCTCTCAACTGGTGGCAATCCCCCATGCTTACCTGGCTAGCTCCCATTATCACCCCCGTTATCATTGTGTGTCTTCTACTAACACTAGACCCTTTTTTTCTCAAGTTTTTACAGGCCCATATGAGAGAAATTACCAGGGTGGCCGTAAACCAGATGATACTTCACCCCTATATCCGACTCCCAATCGAGGCACTGGCCAACGGACCCCTCCACCTCACTCTGCCCCTATTCAGCAGGAAGTAGCCAGAAAGAAGCGGCGTCCTACATCATCAAAAGGGTCGGAATGTAAGGCCAGTTGCCTCGGACGTGCCCATCCCTCTCCACGCCTGAAATTACCTCACCAGAATCTGCACTCAGCATCTAGCTTCGCCACGCCCAGCTCTGCACTCCACACTAAACTCTGCACTCGGCACCTAGCCCGCCGTTGGAAATCCCCT
>NW_022447507.1:0-2077 GCF_009761245.1 Sapajus apella | reverse complement strand
CTCTCAGCGGGCGCAGGCACATGGGCAGATGTGGCCTGGAGTGGCCCGGCCATGCCTGTGCGTGAGTTCTCCAGGTGTGAGTTCAGGTGGCTGAGCACGCCAGCCAGGTACGTGCGTGTTTGTAGCCAGGCGTGTGTTTACAGGTGTGCCTCTATTTCTTGTGCCCTCAGGGCCAAGGGAGCTGCTGGCCTGCATGTCTGAGAGTCCTTCTTGCCGTGAGAATCATGGAATCTCAAAGTCCTCAGATTAGTGCTTCCTCCAGGGTGAGGGCTGGAGTGGGGAGGTGGCTGGCCGGGTAATCAGGCAGGTGTGGGAAGCGTGCTTCTGTGCCTGCCAGCGGGCCATGGGTTCATCTGAGCACTGGGAGTCTTGGACTGGCAACACTGCCTCCTTGGACAGGGGTAGCTGAGGCCCTGCCCAGAGTTTTGGGGACCACAGTGACAAAACAAGTATCTGAGCACGAATGGTCAGATTTCAATGACCACCTGGACACCCAACAGGCTGTGCTCTGGGCCAGTGCCTCCACCACACACCCCAGGCAGGCAGGGCCCAAGGCAGGGCCAGTTGCAGCCAGAACCCCCAACTCCCCATGTTTTCTAGCTGGGGAAATTGATGTCCAGGGTCTCTGGTTGGCAGCCAGCCTGGTTGGGACCCTCTGAGCTATCCTGCTAGGTGTGGATAGGCACGGTGGGAGAGCCGCTCCTATCTCCTCCTGCCCTCATCCCGGACCCTGCCTCTGAGAGCCCCCATCTGATGGTGGAGCTGCTGAGCCCCCCTGGAATGAGAGTGATCCTGCGTAAGACAGAGAGAGAGGAAGGCGGGGCTGTAAGGGAAGTGTCAGGACACAAATGAAACTGCACTGAGTGTTCCAAAACTTTGCGGGGAGAGCATCCCTCCCCCTCAACACCATGCCCTGTGTTCTCCAGAGGCATTTCTGTGACCTCACCCCTGTCTGCAGCCCTGACCTCACCCCTCTCTGCAGCACCGGCGTTGCGGCCGCTCTGAGCTGGGCCCTTCTCTCTCTTGTGTTTTCTGGCTCAGCTGCTGGGCCCCTGATCATCCCTGGGCTGGCTGCTTTCTCTGAGCCCCTCAGGCAGTTGGCCAGCATCCTCAAGATGACGCTGGAAGAGACTACACATGGGGGACACAGAGATGAATGAGAACAAGGCCCTTGGACACAGGGGGGCACCCACCCCAACCCCAGAGAGAGGGTCAGGGACTGTCTTCCCTGAAAGAGGGGGCAGGGGAAGCCAGTCCAGGTGGTGGAAACAGGATGTCCCAAGGGTGACAGGCCTGGAGTGCACAGAGGCTGCCCCTTGAGCAGCATGAGGGTCTCCAGGCTTCCCTGGGGCAGGCATCTGGGGGGCGGTGGCCTGTCCCACTAGGAGTGGGTTTCCTTCCGGCAGCTCCTTCTCACGCAATGGGTGGGAAGGAGTTGGGGGCCCATTGTTCCCTGGCACGCTAGCACCCCCAGCCCTCCCTAGCTTCTGGGTGGGGGGAGCAGTGGAAGCAAGTGGGCTGAGCCCAGGCCCTGGCAAGACCCCAGTGAGAGAGCGCAGGGTTTGGGGAAATGCAGGCTGGCGTGTGGGCCTGGTGTGTGCACAGCTGCACATGCCACACATGTGGCGGGGCCCTTCTTGCCCTGAGACCACCTTTCTCAGGATCCTGGTGTGTGTGTATGTGTGTGTGTGGGTGTGTGTGTGTGGTACCCTGACCTCATATCAGCCCTGGGCCCTGCCTGGGCCCCATTCCCAAATCCTGCCCCGCCCCCTCGTGTCCTCTGGGTCTCCTGTGGTGATGGCATGGTGTCTACAAGAGGTGGGGTTCCTGGGTGGCCCGGCTGAAAGTGCCAGTGTGCCGGTGGGGCTGGGAGCAGCGTGGGCCTGCATTGTGAACGTGTCTCGGGTATGTGGGAAAGCCGGGAACAGACGTGAGTGCCAGCTCTCAGTGGGCGCAGGCGCATGGGCAGATGTGGCCTGGCATGATTGGGCGGGTGCCTGTGTGTGAGTTCTCCAGGTGTGAGCTGGGGCACTTTACACACATCATCTCATTAAACCTCCCAACCAACCTGTAAGGT
>NW_022447506.1:462-2077 GCF_009761245.1 Sapajus apella | reverse complement strand
TCATCTTTCTACCCCAGGCATCCTATTGTCAGAGAAATGTAGGTATGAGACATGTTGGTGTTTAAAGAAGTTAGTTGTTTTAGTACTAACCCAGAAAAAGAACTTTTGGAAGAACCTAAAAAGCAAATTATAGTTTAGATTCTCTAGAGAGACATAATAAGTAAATGGTATTTTGTGGAAGGATGGATGGGGTTTGGGTCAGGATTTGAAATTTAAAAGGTCATATGTTTGATTTGTCGAAAAGATTAGAAAACTCCAGCTCTAAGAAATATGTCAAGGTTGAATAGATGAACCTTAAAAATACCACAAAAGGCCGGGCGCGGTGGCTCAAGCCTATAATCCCAGCACTTTGGGAGGCCGAGGCGGGTGGATCACGAGGTCAAGAGATCGAGACCATCCTGGTCAACATGGTGAAACCCCGTCTCTACTAAAAATACAAAAAATTAGCTGGGCATGGTGGTGCGTGCCTGTAATCCCATCTACTCAGGAGGCTGAGGCAGGAGAATTGCCTGAACCCGGGAGGCGGAGGTTGCGGTGAGCCGAAATCGCGCCATTGCACTCCAGCCTGGGTAACATGAGTGAAACTCCATCTTAAAAAAATAAAAAAAACACACCACAAAAAGCGGAAGAAGTCAGCTACGAAAGACCACATATGGTATGATCCCGTTTATGTGAGATGTCCAGAATAAGCAAATCCATAGAGGCAGAAAGTAGAGGAGCGGTTGCCAGGGGCTGGGGGACGATGGGATGGGTAGTGACTGGTAGTGGTCGTAGGATTTCTTTTTGGGGGTGATGAAAATTTGTTCTAAAATTAGCTTGTGGTGATGGTTGCACAGCTCTGAAGATACTTAAAACCATTGAATTATATGCTTTAAATTGGGGACTTTAATGGAATGTGAATTATATCTCGATAAACTTTTTTTTTTTTTTTTTTTTTTTTGAGATGGAGTTTCACTCATGTTACCCAGGCTGGAGTGCAATGGTGCGATCTCGGCCCACCGCAACCTCCGCCTCCTGGGTTCAGGCAATTCTCCTGCCTCAGCCTCCTGAGTAGCTGGGATTAAGGCACGAGCCACCATGCCCAGCTAATATTTTGTATTTTTAGTAGAGATGGCGTTTCACCATGTTGACCAGGATGGTCTCGATCTCCTGACCTCGTGATCCACCCGCCTCGGCCTCCCAAAGTGCTGGGATTACAGGCTTGAGTCACCGCGCCCGGCCTAACTTAATTTTTTTAAGAAACGTGCTAAAGTTGAAAATAACTTGTGCTACCTTAAATTACATTACAATTGTGTAGTGTATTTGGCAGGCTGGTCTCTCTCTTTTCATTTATAAGTTTTTCAGATCCGTGAGTTGCAGCAATACAACAAACTGATAATTGAAGCTTAGCAGCAGGGATTCAATGCTGTGGTAGAAATGGGCAAGCAGGAAAAAAAGAATCTTGGTTCTGTGTAGCTTCAGTTAGGGATTGAGGAACCGGATTTAAAAAACACATGCGCCGGGCGCGGTGGATCAAGCCTGTAATCCCAGCACTTTGGGAGGCCAAGGCGGGTGGATCACGAGGTCAAGAGATCGAGACCATCCTGGTCAACATGGTGAAACCCCGTCTCTACTA
>NW_022447506.1:0-362 GCF_009761245.1 Sapajus apella | reverse complement strand
AAAAAACACATGCTAGTGGAAGGCAGATTTTTGAGAATAGAAACCTCAACTGAATTTGAAATGATGGTTTTTTTCAAGACAGAGTTTAGGAGCTGGGAGTCTGAATGGCTGTATTTCCAGTTTTATTATGTATGTTTTCCAACAAAGAAATAAATTGCTGTTTCAAGATGCTTTAAGCACTTTTTTGATATGCCATATTGACCACAAGTGGTAGTAAGGACTGAGGATGAACTGTTCATTTTAATGCCCTGTTGCTGTTGCTTTTCTTTGTTGTTTATTTGTTACATAGTTCCAGGGTCTGAGCAGGAGAAAGTATTTTTAGGATACACTGTTTCAACTGTACAGTGATTTTTATATAATTA
>NW_022447505.1:1764-2078 GCF_009761245.1 Sapajus apella | reverse complement strand
ATCCGGCTCCAAAAGAAAAACGGAGCTATTTAGCAGAATGATTGTCACGGTGAATATTCAACTTAAGGAGTTAAACAGATGTGTGAATGCAGCAGTTCAGAAACCCTTTCTTTGGAGAATCTAGAAAGAGATGTTTCCTGCAATATACAGACACATAAGAATTAGCACAAAGATCGCATCAAAACCCCAGGAGAAATGTCTATTACAAACTGCTCTGCTGGGTGTTGTCTAACCTTAGGAAGTTGCATCTATGTTTAGATTCAGCGAGATAGAAACACGTTTCTTCTAATAGCTGCGTTTGGATATTCCTCAGA
>NW_022447505.1:0-1664 GCF_009761245.1 Sapajus apella | reverse complement strand
TAGGAAGTTGCATCTGTGTTTAGATTCAGCGAGATAGAAACACGTTTCTTCTAATAGCTGCGTTTGGATATTCCTCAGATATTTGGAGCACAGGGTGTAATGAGAAATATGTGGCTCTAAAACAAAAACGGAGCTATCCAGCAGAATGATTGTCAAGGCGTATATTCAACTTACAAAGTAAAACAGATGTGCAAATGTAGCAGTTCAGAAATAATTTCGTTGGAGAATCTAGAAAGAGATATTTCCAGCCATGTTCAGACACATAAGAATTAGCGGTAAGATCGCGTCTAAAACACAGGAGAAACGTCTCTTTCAAACTGTTCTGCTGTATGTTCGCTTACCTGAGGAAGTTGCATCTATGTTTAGATTCAACGAGTTAGAAGCACTTTTCCTCAAATTGCGGCCTTTGGATTTTTCTGAGTGAATGGGAGTATGCGGTGAAATGAGAAATATCTGGCTCTAAAATAAAAACGGAGCTTTCTAGCAGAATGTTTGTCAAGGTGTACATTCAACTTACTGAGTTACACAGGGGTGTGAATGTAGCACTTCAGAAAACCTTTCTATGGAGAATCTGGAAAGCGGTATTTCCAGCCATGTACAGGCACATAGGAATTAGCAGTAAGATCGCGTCTATACATCGGAAGAAACGTGTCTTTAAATTGCTCCGGCTGTGTGTAAGTTCAAGATAGGAAGTTGCTTGCATGTTTAGATTCAGCGAGTTAGAAAAACGTTTCTTCTAAAAGCTGCGTTTGGATATTCCTGAGTGAACGGGAGTATAGGGTGTAAGGGGACGTATCTGGCTCTAAAACCAAAACGGAGCTATCTAACAGTATGATTGTAAAGCTGTATATTCAACATACAGACGTAAACAGATGTGTGAATGCAGCAGTTCAGAAAACCTTTGTTTGGAGTATCTAGGAAGAGACATTCACAGGCATGTACTGGCACATGAGAATTAGCGGTAAGATCGCGTCTAAACCACAGGAGAAACGTCTCTTTCCAACTGCTCTACTGTGTGTTCGTACACCTGAGGCAGTGGCATCTATGTTTAGATAGAGCGAGTTAGAAACACGTTTCTTCTAAAGGATGCGTTTGGATATTTCCGAGTGTTAGGAATTATACGGTGTAATGAGACATATCTGGCTCTAAAACAAAAGCAGAGCTATCTAGCAGAATGATTGTCAAGGTGTATATTCAACGTACAGAGTTAAACAGATGTGTGAATGCAGCATTTCAGAAACCCTTTCTTTGGAGAATCTGGAAAGAGATATTTCCAGGCATATAAACGCATGTAAGAATTAGTGGTAAGACCACTTCTAAACCACAGTAGAAACGTCTCTTTCAAACTGCTCTGCTGTGAGTTCGTTCACCCTTCTTAGATGCATCTATGTTTAGATTCTGCGAGTTGGAAACATTTTTCTTCTAAAAGCTGCGTTTGTATATTCCTAAGTGAACGGGAGTATAGTGTGCAAGGAGACATATCTGGCTCTAAAACAAAAGCGGATTTATGTAGCAGAATGATTGTCAAGGTGTGTATTCAACTTAAAGAGTTAAACAGATGTGTGAATGTAGCAGTTCAGAAACAATGTCTTTGGAGAATCTGGAAAGAGATATTTCCAGCCATAGACAGGCACTTAAGAATTAGCAGTATGATCGCGTCTAAA
>NW_022447504.1:0-2079 GCF_009761245.1 Sapajus apella | reverse complement strand
GGTGTGTTTGGAGTGTCTGACTAAAAAGGGCTGTGTGAGTAGCACCCCGAGTGTGATCTCTAAATCCCACTTCCCACTTCAAGGAACCAGTCCACTCAGGTTAATGGCCAGCTTCAGGCATGAGACAGGGGAAAGATGTGCCCAGGACAGATTGTGAACAAAAGTCATCCAGGTGTACTGGGTTCTCTCAGGAGCATCCTTAGGGCCACCAGAAGAGGCGTGGTGGTTCACTGTTATCATCCATAAAGTAGAACTACAGTGGGGTCCAGAGGTATCACATACAGTAACATAATTTGAGCTCACCCTGATAATAATAATGGTTCACCTTGGGAAGATGGCAGGCAACCCAATCATCATTATTAAGCTGCTAAATGAAAGAAAAGACAACATGTCTACTCTACTTTTTACTGAAATAAGAATCACATTTGCAGGTGAGCACCAGACATATAAGAAAATGCTCTTTAGAACATGAATGAATTTTAAAATAATAACATGAGCCAAAAAGCCAGACACCAAGAAATACATATTGACTTATTCTATGTATAACAGTCCAAACCTGGAGAGGCCTAAACAAATCATTAGCAGTCAGAGCAGTTCCCTTAAGGAGGAAGTCGACGTAAACGTGGCAGAGAAACTTCAGGGATGAACCAGGGATGTCTTCACTTGTAGCTTCAAGGAGTGAAGGGAGGGAGTGCCATCTCACACTTTCAGATGTTCTCTTCCGGATCCTTGATGTTGAGGGTCTCAAAAGAGGGTGCTGGCAATGGTTAGGTGTTCAGGGTTCTCATGAAGAAAAGCAAATGACAGACAACGTCAAACTCAGTTCTGGGTTTAATGAAGTTCCCCAGATGGTGGGAGGAGGGGGAGGATCAGGAAAATAACTCATATTAGGTTTGATATGTGGATGATGAAATAACCTGTGCCACAAACCCTCATGACACACGTTTACATAGGTACCAAACCTGCTCATCCTGCACAGGTTCCCCTGAACTTAAAAATTAAACAGAAAAGGATCTGTAAGCTGATCCAAACACCTGGGGATCTTTGTGCTTTTCACACTGATGACGACGCCGGTCTGTGGGGAGATGTGCCTGTAACTGCCCTGGGTTGTGTGACCACGGAGGCCACTTTATAACGATGGGCAGTGTCTGGGACCTCCTTAGGGCTTATATACTAATGCTGGACTCCCTGCGTGGTGGCGAATACCCCCTGACTAAGAGCATGCCAATAGTTGCCAGTGTCAGCACAGGCCCACACTCCTGGGTTCGTGTTTTCACTTTTTCATTCAGGAACTCGGGAGCTGGGGCCACCCCTTGGCCCTTCAGGGTCTCCACCTGAGCAGTGAGGATAATAAACCAGACCCAGGGATGGCTCTGGTGAGGGTGGAGGAGTCACTGTACAGATAGAGTAGAGTGGGGCTGGATTTTATTTTTTAGAAGTGGAGACTGGCGAATGGACTGTGTAAATGGGAACTCTCTCCTGAGAACACACACAGCCTCGCCTGCACAGAAGCTCCACATTCACATCACATGATGCGGCCTCACATGACACACCGCCAATCCTCAAGCACCCAACTCAGTGCCACTCAAAAGGGAGCACAGCTGCTGCCTCAAAATCTGGCCATGATTTTTCCCTGGGGAATTCAGGTTTTTAAAAAACACTTGCACTATGCTTACTCCTATCACAATACCAGGATCAGGGTGGCACTTCACATTGAAACCAGCTTTTTTTTCTTGACAATAATTCCAGAATACTTACCAGGGTCACACTTCAGACGAACACCGGCACTACCTGCAACGCAGAAACAAAGCTTTATGGGGGGCACGTCGTGCTGTGGATTGTTTGCACAATGTTCTGTTTCTCTCAATTGATACTGTAAACCTGATCAGAAACGTAGTCAACTGCTACAGTAATCAAAACAACATGGTACTGGTACCGAAACAGAGATGTAGACCAATGGAACAGAACAGAGCTTCATTGGACAGGACAGAACGGGCGGCCACAGAGGCCTGGGATAGATGTTCTGTCCCCGCAACACAGCAGGGAGCACGCTTCATGGCGTGCTGATGCTTACTGAAT
>NW_022447503.1:0-2079 GCF_009761245.1 Sapajus apella | reverse complement strand
GGCTCTAAAACAACAACGGAGCTATGTATCAGAATGATTGTCAAGGTGTATATTCAACTTAGAGAGCTAAACAGATATGTGAATGTAGCAGTTCAGAAAACCTTTCTTTGTAGAATCTGGAAAGAGACATTTCCAGCCATATACAGGCTCCAAAGAATTAGCGGTAAGATCGCGTCTAAACCATAGGAGAATCGTCTCTTTCAAACTGCTCTGTTATGTGTTCGTTCACCTTCGGAAGTTGCATCTATGTTTAGATTCAGCGAGTTAGAAACACGTTTCTCCAAAAATCGGCGTTTGGATATTCCTGAGTGAATGGGAGTGTAGTGTGTAATGAGAAATATCTGGCTCTAAAGCAAAAGCGGAGCTATGTAGCAGAATGATTGTCAAGGTGTATATTAAACTTACAGCGTTAAACAATTGTGTGAATGTAGCAGTTCACTAACCTTTTCTTTGGAGAATCTGGAAAGAGATATTTCCAGCCATATACAGACTCTTAAGAATTAGCTTTAAGATCGCATCTAAATCATACGAGAAACGTCTCTTTGAAACTGCTCCACTGTGTGTTCGTTCACCTTAGGATGTTGCATCTATGTTTAGATTCTGCGAGTAAGAAACACGTTTCTCCAAGAAGCTGCGTTTGGATATTCCTCAGTGAATGGGAGTATAGGGTTTAATGAGAAATATCTGGCTCTAAAACAAAAACGGAGCTATGTAGCAGAATGATTGTCAAGGTGTGTGTTCAACTTACAGAGTTAAACAGATGTGTGAATGTAGCTGTTCAGAAACACTTTCTTTGGAGAATCTGGAAAAAGGTAATTCCAGCCATATACAGGCTCACAAGATTTAGCGGTAAGATCGCGTCTAACCCACAGGAGAAATGTGTTTTTCAAACTGCTCTGCTGTGTTTCGTTCACAATAGGAAGTAGCATCTATGTTTAGATTCAGCGAGTTAGAAACAGGTTTCTTCTAAAAGCTGCGTTTGGATATTCCTGGGTTATTGGGAGTATAGGGTTTAATGAGAAATATCTGGCTCTAAAACAAAAACAGAGCTATGTAGAAAAATGACTGTCAAGGTGTATGTTCAACTTTCAGAGTTAGACAGATGTGTGAATGTAGCAGTTCTGAAACACTTTCTTTGGAGAATCTGGAAAGAGATATTTCCAGCCATATAGAGGCTCATAACTATTAGCAGTAAGATCGCGTCTAAACCACAGGAGAAACATGTCTTTCAAACTGCTCTGCTATGTGTTCGTTGATCTTAGGAAGTTGCATCTATGTTTAGATTCTGCGATATAGAAACACGTTTCTCCAAAAAGCTGCGTTTGGATATTCCTGAGTGAATGGGAGTGTAGGGTTTATTGGGAAATATCTGGTCCTGAAAGAAAAACGGAGCTATGTAGCAGAATGGTTGTCAAGGTGTATGTTCAACTTACAGAGTTAAACAGATGTGTAAATGTAGCAGTTCAGAAGCACTTTCTTTGGAGAAACTGGAAAGAGATAATTCCAGTCTTATACAGGCTCACAAGATTTAGCACTAAGTTCGCGTCTAAACCACAGGAGAAACGTCTCTTTCAAACTGCTCTGCTGTGCTTGGTTCACATTAGGAATTTGCATCTATGTTTAATTTCAGCGAGTTAGAAACAGGTTTCTTCTAAAAGCTACGTTTGGATATTCCTGGGTTATTGGGAGAAGAGGGTGTAATGAGAAATATCTGGCTCTAAAGCAAAAACGGAGCTATGTAGAAGAATGACTGTGAAGGTGTGTATTCAACTTACAGAGTTAGACACATGTGTGAAAGTAGCAGGTCAGAGACCCTTTCCTTGGAGAATCTGGAAAGACATATTTCCAGCCATATCCAGGCTCCTAAGAATTAGCTTTAAGATCCTATCTAAGCCACAGGAGAAACGTCTCTTTCAAACTGCTCTGCTCTGTGTTCGTTCACCTTAGGAAGTGGCATCTATGTTTAGATTCAGCGAGTTAGAAACACGTTTCTTCTAAAATCTGGGTTTGGATATTCCTGAGTGAATGGAAATATAGGGTGTAATGAGAACTATCTGGCTCAAAAACCAAAACGGAGCC
>NW_022447502.1:0-2079 GCF_009761245.1 Sapajus apella | reverse complement strand
CAGAAGTAAACAGATGGGTGAATATAGCAGTTCAGAAACCCTTTCTTCGGAGAATCTGGAAAGAGATATTTCCTACCATATACAGGCTCATAAGAATTAGCGGTAAGCTCACGTCTAAGTCACAGGAGAAACGTCTCTTTCAAACTGCTCTGCTGTGTGTTCATTCACCTTAGTAAGTTTCATCTATGTTTAGATTCAGGAAGTTAGAAACACGTTTCTTCTAAAAGCTGCGTTTGGATATTCCTGAGTCAATGGGAGTATAGGATGTAATGAGAAATCTCTGGCTTTAAAAGAAAAACGGAGCTATGTAGAATAATGATTGTCAAGGTGTATATTCAACTTACAGAACTAAACACATGTGTGAATGTAGCAGTTCAGAAACCCTTTCTTTTAGAATCTGGAAAGAGATATTTCCAGCCATATAGAGGCTCAAAGGAATTAGCGGTAAGATGCAGGCTAAACCACAGGAGAAACGTCTGTTTCAAACTGCTCTGGTGTGTGTTCGTTCACCTTAGGAAGCTGCATCTATGTTTAGATTCAGCCAGTTAAAAACACGTTTCTTCTAAAAACTGCGTTTGGATATTCCTGAGTGAATGGGAGTATAAGGTGTAAGGAGAAACAAATGGCTGTAACACAAAAACGGAGCTATGTAGCAGAATGATTCCCAAGGTGTATATTCAACTTACAGAGGTAAACAGATGTGTTAATGTAGTAGTTCAGAATGTGGAAAGACATATTCCCCCCCATATACAGGCTCATAAGAATTAGCGGTAAGGTCGTGTATAAACTTCAGGAGAAACGTCTCTTTCAAACTGCTCTGCTGTCTATTCGTTCACCTTACGAAGTTGCATCTATGTTTAGATTCAGTGAGTTAGAAAAAACGTATATAACAGAATGATTGTCGTAGTGTTTACTCAACTTACAGAGGTAAACAGATGTGTGAATGTAGCAGATCAGATACCCTTTCTTTGGAGAATCTGGAAAGAGATATTTCCCGCCATATACAGGCTCATAGGAATTAGCGGTAAAAACGCGTATACACCACAGGAGAAACGTCTCTTTCAAACTGCTCTGCTGAGTTTTCGTTCATCTTAGGAAGTTGTATCTACGTTTAGATTCAGCGAGTTAGAAACACGTTTCTTCTAAAAGCTGCGTTGGGATATTCCTGAGTGAGTTGGTGTATAGTCTGTAATGAGAAATATCTGGCTCTAAAACAAAAACGAAGCTTTGTAGCAGAATGATTGTCAAGGTGTATATTGAACTTACAGAGGTAAACAGACGTGTGAATGTAGCAGTTCAGAAACCCTTTCTTTGGAGAATCTGGAAAGAGATATTTCCAGCCATATAGAGGCTCATAAGAATTCCCGTAAGATCGCGTCTAAACCACAGGAGAAACCTCTCTTTCAAACTGCTCTCCTGTGTGCTCCTTCAACTTACGAAATTGCATCTATGTTTACATTCAGCGAGTTAGAAACACGTTTCTTCTAAAGGCTGCGTTTGGATGTTCCTGAGTTCATCAGAGTACATGGTGTAAGGAGAAATATCTGGCTCTAAGAAAAAATGGTGCTATGTAGCATAATGATTGTCAAGGTGTAGATTCAACTTAGGCTAATAAGAATTATCGATAAAATCGGGGCTAAACAACAGGAGAAACGTCTCCTTCCAACTGCTCTGCTGTGTGTTCGCTCACCTTAGGAGGTTTCACCTATGTTTAGTTACAGCCAGTTAGAAACACGTTTCTTTTAAAATCTGCGTTTGGATATTCCTGACTGAATGGGAGTACAGGGTGTAATGAGAAATATCTGGCTCTAAAACATAAACGGCGGTATGTAGCAGAATAATGGTCAAGATATATATTCAACTTACAGAGCTAAACAGATATGTGAATGGAGCAGTCAGAAACCCTTTCTTTCCAAAATCTGGAAAGAAATATTTCCAGCCATAAAGAGGCTCATAAGTATTAGTGGTAAGATCGCGGCTAAACCACAGGAGAAACGTCTCTTTCAAACTGCTCTGGTGTGTGTTCGTTCAACTTATGGAGTTGCATATATGTTTAGATTCAGCGCCTTAGAAACACGT
>NW_022447501.1:1607-2079 GCF_009761245.1 Sapajus apella | reverse complement strand
CCCTCAATAAATGTCCTCACTGTCAACCAGAAAGCCTGGCTTTGTGTTCTGTTTAACTGGACCAACCTGCAAGATGAACAGAATTCTTTTCGCCTTGTGGGAATGGAGCCAGGGAATGGAGTCCGGATTGCTTTGTGGGGTAGTTCCACCGGCACCCAGAAAGGCCCAGAGAATATTCCAGAACAGAGCTTTGGGCAGCCGGCCCCAGGATTGCCCCTCTTTCCCATACATGCTGGGTTTGTGTGGACATGTCCACCTCCATGGCCTGGAGCCACCTCTCCTTGGTTCCCCATGGCCTCCAGGAGAACGAGTTCCCTCCATGGATCGTCAGGCCTCAGCCCCTGGACAGCCTCCCTCTCTCGAGGGGTCCTTCCTTCTCAGGCCAAAGGAGCCTCTGCAGTCTGTGGGCCCTTGGCCTCCCCAACTCCTTAGGGCCCCACCCTGTTTCTGACTCCCAGGATCCTGCCCTCTA
>NW_022447501.1:0-1597 GCF_009761245.1 Sapajus apella | reverse complement strand
CATCCCACTGGGGCCTGTGCTAGGCATCCAGGACCCTCCCAGGGGCCTCAGTTCTCCATAGGGGACCAGCTCCACCTTCCCTGTGGCATAAAAAGGCTTCTCACTTCTTCCATGGTGACAGTCTCCACAGGAGCCTAGCCGGAACACATGGCTTGCTCCAGGACATCCAGATGTGATGCGCAGATATGCCTCTTCCCGCTCCCCATTCTGGAGGGATTCCTAACTTCCAGGAAAGTGTGCATCCATCATAGGGACCAACCACCTCACCCTCCTATCGGGCAGACCTGCTTCATGACAGGGCCGCTGGACCCGGGCGCCCGAGCAGCTGAAGCAGGGAATGGGTCAGGTGTGTCAGGAGGGCTCTGTGTGGGGGACTGTGTCACTGTGTGCTGTGCTCGGAGCCGGCACCCAGCCGACCATCCTTGGTAAGTTTCCCAGCTTGTCTCCTCTTTGAGGTCCCAAGTGAAATGTGGGGAGCTTCTTCTTCCCTTGACTGTCTTGTCTGAGGCTAAGGTCTAAGCCTCCCTGGGTGTCTGGAACCTCTATCCCTCCTTGTCTGGGCTTCCACGTCAGTGTGGTAACCCAGCCTCTCTGTGGTGCTGTCCTCTGGGGGTCCTAGTTATGGGGCTGTGTTAACCACAGTGGCAACAGACCTTGGACTGAGGACTTGGAGAGATGGCAGAGGAAACAGGAGGAAGACAAAGATGGAGAAAGAATATCCTGGGAGAAGGTGGCCCCCGGTGCTGGGTCACACTCCCTTCCCCAGGACAGGCAGGACACCATGGACAGGGTGCTGGGTCTCAGAAAACTCAGCTCCTAAACGTGGACCCTTACCAATTCCCCCACTGGAGGAAGACCCAGAGCAGATGCCCAGGACAAGGACTCCTGATAGGGACGGTGACTGGGATGGGTGCGTGCTTGTCAGGGAAAACCCACTGGAGACTCAGATCCCCAGTATAACTTCTGACAACATGGAGACCCTTTCGAACAGACACAGCTCCATGTTCAGCTCCGAGAGTGAAAAACAATGCCTCAAATGGAAGGTTCTGATCAACTGGAATCCAGCTCCTGAGAACGACACCCACTCTCACCAGGCAGCGCGATGGGATGGGGGCTGCAATGATGGTGCCAGGGGAATGTGTGGGCAAGAAACCCACTCCCTGTGAGAGAGAAGAGCCTGAGCCCAGGACCAGCAGCTGCCCTGCGTGAAGAGATGAGAACAAGGGGAGCTGGTAGGAGGCATTCAGACAGACACCCCCAACACAGACAGAAACCCAGGGTGAGAGGTGGTCCCAGATGGATGAAGAGAACTCCATCCCATCCAGTGTGGAGGGAGCACAGCTGGGGGTCCGTAGGTGATGGGACATATGAAAAAGAGGCAGATGCAAGAGGGAGTTTGTGACTCCCCGAGAGTGGGGCACTGGAGAGCCTCCCATTTGACAGTGAGTGTCTCCGCTCACCACTGACCTGACCTCACTCCAGCAAAGGTCCGACCTGAGGTCCCTGCCCTGAGCCTTATTCCCATACTCAACTCAAGACTGAAGTCAGGGGCTCCCTAGGTAGACACAAGGACTCTGACCTCCTGCTCCTCGCTAAC
>NW_022447500.1:0-2079 GCF_009761245.1 Sapajus apella | reverse complement strand
TCCATGTGTTTTCAATGTTCAACACCCGCCTGTGAGTGAGGACATGCACTGTTTGATCTTCTGCTCTTCTGTCAGTTTGATGAGAATGATGGTTTCCAGGTTCATCCATGTACCTACAAAGGACCCAAACTCATCGTTTTTGATGACAAAGGGCTGATATCCAAAATTTACAAAGAACTAAAACAGATTTACAAGAAAAAAACTAACAAGCCCATTCAAAAGTGGGCAAAGGATATGAACAGACACTTTACAAAAGAAGACATACGTGTGGCCAACAAACATATGAAACAATGCTCATCATCACTGGTCATCAGAGAAATGCAAATCAGAACTACATTGAGATACCATCTCACGCCAGTTAGAATGGCGATCATTAAAAAATCTGGAGACAACAGATGCTAGAGAGGATGCAGAGAAATAGGAACACTTTTACACTGTTGGTGGGAGTGTAAATTAGTTCAACCATTGTGGAAGACAGTGTGGCGATTCCACAAGGACATAGAAATAGAAATTCCATTTGACCCAGCAATCCCGTTACTGGGTATATATCCAAAGGATTACAAATCGTTCTACCATAAGGACACGTGTACACGAATGTTCATTGCAGCACTGTTTGCAATAGCAAAGACCTGGAACCAACACAAGTGCCCATCAACGATAGACTGGATAGGGAAAATGTGGGACATATGCACCACGGAATATTATGCAGCCATCAAAAAGAAGAAACGTGTTTCTAACTCGCTGCATCTAAACATAGATGCAAATTCCTAAGGTCAACGAACACACAGCAGAGAAGTTTAAATCAGACGTTTCTGCTATGGTTTAGATTCGATCTTATCGCTAATTCTTATGAGCATTTATAGGGCTGGAAATATCTCTTTCCAGATTCTCCAAAGAAAGGATTTCTGAACTGCTACATTCACATATCTCTTTAACTCTTTAAGTTGAACATACACCTTGACAATCATTCTGCTTCATAGATCCGTTTCTGTTTTAGAGACAGATATTTCTCATTACCTCCTATACTCCCATGACTCAGGAATATCCAAACGCAGGTTTTAGAAGAAACGTGTTTCTAACCCACTGAATCTAATCATAGATGCAACTTCCTAAGGTGAACGAACACACAGCAGAGAAGTTTGCAACAGACGTTTCTCCTGTGGTTTAGACGCGATCTTACCGGTAATTCTTATGATCCTGTATATGGCTGGAAATATCTCTTTCCCGATTCTCCAAAGAAAGGGTTTCTGAACTGCTACATTCACTCGTCTTTCTGACTCTGTAAGTTGAGTATACACGTGGAGAATCATTCTGCTACATAGCTCCGTTTTTGTTTTAGAGCCAGATATTTCTCATTACACGCGATACTCCCATTCACTGAGGAATATCAAAACGCAGCTGTTAGAAGGAACGTGGTTCTAACTCGCTGAATGTAAACATAGATGCCACTTCCTAATGTGAACGAACACACAGAAGAGCAGTTTGAAAGAGTTGTTTCCCCTGAGCTTTAGACGCGATCTTACCGCAAATTCTTATGAGCCTGTATATGGCTGGAAATATCTCTTTCCAGATTCTCAACAGTAAGGGTTTCTCAACTGCTACATTCAAACATCTGTTTAGCTCTGTAAGTTGAACATACACCTTGACAATCATTCTGCTTCATAGCTCCGTTTTTGTTTTAGAGCCAGATATTTCTAATTACACCCTATACTCCCTTTCACTCAGGAATATGCAAACGCAGCTTTTAGAAGAAACGTGTTTCTAACTCGCTGAATGTAAACATTGATGCAACTTCCTACGTTGAACGAACACACAGAGGACAAGTTAGAATAAGTCGTTTCTCCTGTGGTTTGGACGCGATCTTAAAGCAAATTCTTAGGAGCCTGTACATGGCTGGAAATATCTGTTTCCAGAATCTCTAAAGAAAGGGTTTCTCAACTGCTACATTCACACATCTGTTTAATTCTGTAAGTAGAATATAAACCTTGACAATCATTCTGCTACATATCCCAGTTTTTGTTTTAGAGCCAGATATTTCTCATTGCATCCTATACTCCCATTGACATTGGAATATCCAGA
>NW_022447499.1:0-2080 GCF_009761245.1 Sapajus apella | reverse complement strand
GTGTGGGTGGAGAAATGTGTCCTAACTGCCGCCCTACCTGCCATCTTGGTACTGGGAACATGTGAGAATTTCCGAGCCCGACACCCTGCATCCTGGCTTTTCCTAACAGATGCAGAGCAGTCCTCCTGGCTCCCGAAGACGCTCTGGGGATGGCTCTGGTCAGTACAGCCCTTTCTTTCTCTGCTCTCAGCCGTGAGGTGCACATACTCTTTCTGAAGCACTGAGACTCCCCCAGCAGCCGGCCTCAGCCACATCCGCTCCCTCACTCCAAACTTCCTCTGCTCCTCTGTCTTCACTGCTCGTCCCAACACGGCCACCTGCCTCCAGCAGACCACACCAGAGTCCTGTGCACTGCAGCTGTTCCCACAGACTCATGCTCAACCCTCACTGTGGTCCTGGCTTTCAAGGCCATTGCACCTGGGAGGAGACGGAGGTGTCGGCTGGTGTCAGGGCACTTGAGTCATTCCCATTTTCTCCTGATGCAGGTGACTGTGCCCGTGAGATCTGGCTGGAACCTCTCTCCCACCCACTGCCAGAGATACATTCTGAGCCCAGACACAGCCTCCTTAGTCCTCGGGTGTCACTGCCTGCTGGGGCACCCTAGGATACCTGGGAGGCTTCAGTGTGACTTTCCCAGTCAGGATCCCGTCTGACACCTGCATGGAGGCAAGTCCCTGACGTTCAGCTGGAGTTCCGCAGGGTCTGGGTCACCTTCCTTCCCATTCGCCAAGAGCAGGTCTCCATCGCAGCCCCTTGGGTGGGGCTCCCAGGCTGCATTTTTGCCCCCAGGGCTACACTGCCCTTCCCATAGGCTAAGGCCTGATAGGAACACCCTGCAGGGTAAGGGAATAAGAGAGGTTCCAGGTGCAAAGAAAACATCAGCAGATACTTAAGTTACCCCCTGCACAAAAAAACAAATGTACCCTTTACCCACCTGTTGAAAAAGTAAGCTCTGTGTGTTCTGCCATCACTTCAGGGAAACCAGCCCCTGAATTACCCATTTCAGAAGCGTGGCCCCCAGGTGCACGGGTGGACATGAGCAGAGGGGAGGGGTGTGCTGACCCACCTGACCCTCGACCCCAGCGCCATGCAGGGAGAAATGCAAGGGGCGGGCTTGGCTGCTGCCCTCCACTGTCACAGCTGCGGAGCCCTCTGACGGGAGGAACACCGTCCCAGAATGGCAGTAAGGAACAGAGGCACTGAGACCACTCATCAAACCAATGCCCTATTTTAATAAAAACCACATGTACATTACATTTTACAAAACAGTCCCTTCCTTAACCCATAAAAGAATGGCGATATTGGGGAGCTACGGGAACAGGTCCCCCTCCAAATGCTCAGGGTTACCTAGGCTTCCCCAGAACGCTGGTCCTGTGCAGGACAGGGGCAGCAGAGCCTGCTCACTGCTCCCATCAGCCCAGGGTTCCTGGAGTCTGTCCGGAGCCCTCAGTGCCTACCCAGGGCCAGAGGGACCACCTGGGGTGCCGGCCTCAGCTGGACTCACAGCCACTCCCTGCCTGGGAGGGGTCTAGTCTCAGGAGGAGGAGTGCGGGTACCCATAGTGGTCAGCCTCGCCCAGGGTCACTGTCAGTGACAGGCTGGGCTTCCGTTCCAGCTCCTCCTCCTTCAGGCAGTGCTGTGGGGGTCGGGCTTTGAAGAAGTCTGAGATGTAGCAGACCTGGCAGAGTGGAGGAAGGTGAGACTGGGCAGGGTCTGGGCAGGCACCAGGGACATGGGCATGAGTAGGCGGGGGAGGAATAGGGTCCCAGGTGGGCAATGAGAGGAAGAGTGCCTGTGGGGGAAGAGAGCCCTCTTAGTAGAGGACCAGTGGAGAGCACTGGGGCGCTGACCGGCCCAGGGAAGGGCTGCGGTGTGCAGGCAGGAGACCCAGGAAAGGAACTGGGGGAAGAAGGTGTCCAGGGAAGGACTGGGTTTGGGGAGAGGGGTCCGAGGGGAGAAATAGTGGAAGGGAGGGGCCCCCAGAACAGATTGGGGTTGAGGGAAGGGGTACTGGGGAGGAATGGGGGAAATGAGGGGTTTCATGAATGGACTGGGGTGGGGACAAGGGGTCCCAGGGTAG
>NW_022447498.1:0-2080 GCF_009761245.1 Sapajus apella | reverse complement strand
TCATTTAGGACTTGTTCTGTGTGTACATTGGAGTCTTCAAATATTATGTTCTGCTTAATAAGTTCACTCACTTGTTCTTTCCATACTTCAACTTCCTGCAAAAGATGTTTCTGGCTTTCCTGAAGTTCAGAATTTTCATTCAAAGCATCTTTTATAGCTATCTTCAGTTGTTTGCCATTCATTTGAAATATGTTCAAGGGCGTTTTGGCTTCAGCTACACGTGATTTCAGGGATTTTGCCAGATCGTCTAGAGACTGTCTCATTTCTGAAATATCCTCCATCAACTGATGTTGTCTAGAATGTATGTATTTCTCCTCTTGTAACTCTTTTTTTAGATACGGGATTTCGTCCTCCATTTCAGAAACGGACCTGTTCAGCTTTTCACAGGTTTCCTCCAAACTCTGTGCTTCTGCTGCATTCTTCTCAAAGCTCACGTCCTGTACAGATGACTCTCTTTCATAGTCTTCATAGCTTTTCTGTAGAAAACTAAATTTATCAAGCAGCTCACATTTTTCTTTAATTTGCTCAGAAAGCTCTGCAGCGAGCTTTTTCTCTCTTCCCAGGTATCGCCGACTCCTGACTGATCTACAACTTCTCCAGAAAAAAAGGGGAATAGCAACAAATCCAATAACACCTGCCCATATCACTAATTCCCACAGAAAACCATTAGAATTTGATACCATACTTTCCAGCAGTGCCGCCACAGTCCTGGGTAGCTTCTCCATGACCAGCCCCAAGTAAGGCTGAGGAGTAGCTCCGGGCTCCTACATAGCGCCAAGGCTGTTCTGATGGTTGCCGCAGTAACCCCAGAACTTGGAATCAGTAGCCTTCAGTCTGGAAATGGAGCAGACCACTGCGGAACTGGCTGCAGGGGGAGCTGTGGACAGGGTTGGGGCGGTGGAGGGCACTGGAGAAGAGGTGGCCTTCAGTCTGGAACCCGAATCCACATTCAGCAACTGGAGCAGACCACTATGGAACTGGCTTGGGGGGAGCTGCGTGATGGGGACACCCACAGGTCTCACAGGCCCACACTGCCCTCCCTGACCCCCGTGTTACACTTTACATCTTGAGGTGGTGCGGGTCCGGGTCTGATCCCCATTTAACTGTTTTTTTATTGGTAATATCATATTGTGTTAATTACTTTAGCTTTTTAATAATAAAAAGATTTCTGAAGGAGAGACTGCAAATTTATGATTCTTCAAAATTGTCATGGCCATTATTGACTTTTTGCTCTTCTATGTGAATTCTACTATCAACATGTGAAGTTTCATTTAAAAAATCATTTTGGCTATTTTTTTTTTTTTGCTTGCTTTTAGAAACAGGGTCTCACTCTTTCACCCAGGCTAGAGTGCAGTGGTGCATAGCTCACTACAGCCTCAAAACCCTGGACTCAAGAGCTCCTCCCACCTCAGCCTTCCAAGTAGGTAGGACTACAGATGTGTGCCACCACACTGAGACATTTGGGTATTTTCAATTGCGTTATATTTACAGGTGATTTGGGACAAATTTCCTTTTTGTATCATGAAGGTAACATTTTCCCCCTTTAAGATTATCTTTTATGTCCTTCACAAACATTTTTTAATTTCCTATGTTGATGTTTTCTGCATATTTTGTTTTTATTACTAGTTTGAGTACCTTTTAAAAAATAACTTTTTTTTTTTTTTTTTTTTTGATACAGTCTCCATTTGTTGCCCAGGCTCGAGTGTGGTGGGTGCAATCTTGGCTCACTGTAACCTATGGCTCCCAGGTTTATGTGATTCCCATGTCTCAGCCTCCTGAGTAGCTGGGATTACAGGCATGCACCAACATGCCTGGCTAATTTGTGTACTTTTAGTAAAGACAGCGTTTTGCCATTTTGGCCATGTGGCTCTCGAAATCCTGGCCTCAAGTTGATCTGTCCACCTCGGCTCCCCAGAGTGCCGGGATTATAGGCATGAGCCACTGCTCTCAGCCTAATCACATTTCTTAATTGGTCACTGAATGCAGGAACACCGTTTGAATTTATATTAAGCAATGTTTGTTTTTTAAAAAAATCTCTATGATATGTTCAGTTAAAACAAAACATCAGAATGCATCCTAC
>NW_022447497.1:1328-2080 GCF_009761245.1 Sapajus apella | reverse complement strand
AGCGAGTTAGAAACACCTTTCTTCTAAAAGCTGCGTTTCGATATTCCTGAGTGAATGGGAGTATAGGGTGTAATGAGAAATATCTGGCTCTAAAACAAAAACGGAGCTATGTAGCAGAATGATTGTCAAGGTGTATATTCAACTTACAGAGATAAACAATTGTGTGAATGTAGCAGTTTAGGAACCCATTCTTGTAGAATCTGGAAAGAGATATTTCCAGCCATATACAGGCTCAAAAGTTTAGCGGTAAGATCGCGTCTAAACCACAAGAGAAACGTCTCTTTCAAACTGCTATGCTTTGTGTTCGTTCAGCTTGGGAAGTTGCATCTATGTTTAGTCTAAGCGAGTTGGAAACAAGTTTCTTCTAAAAGCTGCGTTTGGACATTCCTGAGTGAATGGGAGTATAGGGCATAGGGAGAAATATCTGGCTCTAAAAAAAACGGAGCTATGTAGCAGAATGATAGTCAAGGTGTATATTCAACTTACAGAGTTAAACAGATGTGTGAATGTAGCAGATGAGAAACCCTTTCTTTGGAGAATCTGGTAAAAGATAATTCAGACCATACACAGGCTGATGAGAATTAGCGGTAAGATCGCATGTAAACCAGAGCAGAATCGTCTCTTTCAAACTGCTCTCTTACGTGTTCGTTCAACTTTGGAAGTTGCATCTATCTTTAGATTCGGCGAGTTAGAAACACGTTTCTTCTAAAAGCTGCGTTTGGATATTCCTGAGTGAATGGGAATAATGGGTG
>NW_022447497.1:836-1228 GCF_009761245.1 Sapajus apella | reverse complement strand
TTCTAAAAGCTGCGTTTGGATATTCCTGAGTGAATGGGAATAATGGGAGTAAGGAGAAATATCTGGTTCTAAAACAAAAGCGGAGCTATGTAGCAGAATGATTGTCAAGGTGTATATTAAACATACAGAGGTAAACAATTGTGTGAATGTAGCAGTTCACTAACACTTTCTTTGGAGAATCTGGAAAGAGATATTTCCAGCCATATACAGACTCTCAAGAATTAGCTTTAAGATCGAATCTAAATCATACGAGAAACGTCTCTGTCAAACTGCTACACTGTGTGTTCGTTGTCCTTAGGAAGTTGCATCTATGTTTAGATTCAGCGAGTTAGAAACACGTTTCTCCAAAAACCTGCGTTTGTATATTCCTGAGTGAATGGGAGTATAGGGTT
>NW_022447497.1:0-736 GCF_009761245.1 Sapajus apella | reverse complement strand
ACAGATGTGTGAATGTAGCAGTTCAGAAACACTTTCCTTGGAGAATCTGGAAAGAGATAATTAAAGCCGTATACAGGCTCATAAGATTTAGCGGTAAGATCGCGTCTAAACCACAGGAGAAACGTCACTTTCAAATCGATCTGCTGTGTTTGGTTCTTCTTAGGAAGTTGCAACTATGTTTAGATTCAGCGAGTTAGAAACACGTTTCTCCAAAAACCTGCGTTTGGATATTCCTGAGTGAATGGGAATATAGGGTTTAATGAGAAATATCTGGCTCTAAAACAAAAACGGGGCTATCTAGCTGAATGAGTGTCGAGGTGTATATTTAACTTACAGAGTTAAACAGATGTGTGAATATAGCAGTTCAGACACCCTTTCTTTGGAGAACCTAGAAAGACATATTTTCAGCCATATACAGGTACTTAAAATTAGCGGTAATATCGTGTCTGAACCACAGGAGAAACGTCTCTTTCAAACTGCCCTGCTGTGTGTTCGTTCACCTTTCTTAGTTGCATCTATGTTTAGATTCAGCGAGTTAGAAACACGTTTCTTCTAAAAGCTGCGTTTGTATATTCCTAAGTGAATGGGAGTATAGTGTGCAAGGAGACATATCTGGCTCTAAAACAAATACTGAGCTATCTAGCCGAATGATTGTCAAGGTGTGTATTCAACTTACAGAGTTAAACAGATGTGTTACTGTAGCAGTTCAGAAACCATGTCTTTGGAGAATCTGGAA
>NW_022447496.1:0-2080 GCF_009761245.1 Sapajus apella | reverse complement strand
TACCCTGATTACCTGATTTAATCATTACAACTAACCTATCATTATCATTCCCATTTGGTATTATTATCCCAATTTACAGATGAATTGCCCAAGATGATATTACCTGTAAGTGACAATGCTAGGATTCAAACCCAGGCACGCTAAACGTCCTCTCTTTACCATGAACATCTACTTAATGTCCCCAACTAGGCTATTTACTCCCTCCGCCTCAGGAACTTAGCAGAAAGAGGCCTCTTTGCTAAGTCAGTGCTACCAAGACTACGTCTTCCCCTCAGAATATCTTGTCACACCTGGTCCCATGGGGATGTGTTCTGCCCTGATTTTCTGTAGCTAAATGGGGCATGTTGGGCCAGATGGGGTCCTTCCAGAAATACCCCTTCCCAGCTGTGCCCCACACAAGCCTCATTCTCTCAGAGAAAGAATGAGTGCTGGGGACCTGCACACTGCTATGTGTCAGCTTGTAAGGTCCCTCCTAATACATTCTATTTCATTTTTGTACCATGTGCGCCTGTCTGTGCCCCCTTCACACAGCAGCTACAATAAGCCACGTGAACGTATTAAACACATAAACAGTTTGCAATAGATTTAGAAGCAAATTATAACTTCATTTCACTAAAGACAGCACTTCAATTTGATATTTTAGGTTAAATGTACATACTTCCTACACAAAAAATGGGCACTTCATTTAAGAAACAACTAATGTAAAGGGAATATAAACAATACTATAAACATCCCTTACGACATTAAGTTACATCCATGTTTACCATCTTCTCTTCAATATAAAACATACCAATTACAAATACATAATCAATAAATACCTTAGAAGACTCTAGGTCAAGGTTATGAGGAAAATCCATTCCTTACAAAGGACTTTGCAGGAAAAAAATATATGAAAAAACACTGTCCTCTGCTGGTGAATTTTCCACACTGTCTATGAATCTTTGAGTAAAAAATTTAATACATTAATATTTAAGTACCATAATCCATGATACTATTTACAGTCTAACAGTGACTTTTTGATTGTATAAAAATGTTAAATGAAAATGTAGCAAAAGACAATACAAAATTTCAGGCTGTTTTTACAACAAGGAATAAAGGATGCTGTTTTATCTGAATACAGTTTCAATACAGAATTTCATTTTAATTATTTCAACACTTTGAGTTAGTAATTGTTTTAGTGCTGCTTACTTTCATTTCAGATCAATGAGAAATGTCCCTTACTTAGATATCAATTACTGATTATAGAGTAATGCTTTAAATGCTGAAAATGTCCTATGAGTATAGATACATTTATACAATACTTTTTCCCTAAAGTTTTGGTTAGAAGCTAAATATTCTGGAGGAAATGAATTTAAAATGTCTCTGCTATGTGCCTAAAGGATGCATTTAGACATGAGTCCAGAGCTTTATATATCCAGATACTGCTGAAAACTTTAACAATAATTTTGCTGAATTTTTGCAAATAGCACAAAATAATATGTGAAAACAGCCCTGGGGAAAAAAAAAAGTCAACCTCACAGAAAGAGACAGCACAAAAGATGAGGATTTGCCTTTCTATATCTCAAGTTCATTCCTCTGGCCATAGGTAACCACAATTAACCATGTCCATTCACCATGTGTATCTTTCATTCAATTTACATATTTTTAAAATTGTTTTTTAAAAACATAGCTTCACACTAAAAAAGTAATCCTTAACTACTCTGTTTGTCACATAACAATATATTTTGAAGGTTGTTACCACGTCAATCCCTGCTGTTTTTAACAGCTGCATAGCAGAGATTTTTCTAAAACCTATTGAGTTGATCTTCTACTGCTTGTCAACATATTTTCACAATAGTAAAATGGGACAAAGGTGTTATAAATATCCTTGTTTAAAACTGGTTACAAGAATAGTTTCTAGAATCCTTGATCCATATCATAAATCTTAGTTTGTTCCCATGAAACAAAATACGTATCTGTGTCATCCATATAAATAATACTATGCAATGCAGGTTTCATTTTTGCCATACTAATGTTTAAAGGCAACTTCGTTTTAAAACTCATTTGAGTCTACAACTGTACAGAAATAACTATAATTATG
>NW_022447495.1:0-2080 GCF_009761245.1 Sapajus apella | reverse complement strand
GGGCCACCATCCCCAAAGCAGTTCTAACTACACCCATATAAACAGGACTGCAGGGAAGTTCAGTCGGCAGCGGGGCGGAGCCCACAGCAGCTCAGCAAAGCTGCTATAGGCCAACAGTGACTAGGCTGCCTCCTTGCTGGGCTGGGCAGGTCTGAAGGAAAAAAAAAAAAAAAAAAAAAAAGAAGGCGGCAGCATAACCGAAACTCCTAAATAAAGCCCTAAATCCCTGGGACAGAGCACCTGGGAACCAAAAGCAGTTTATGAGTTCTGCTGCAGCAGACCTAAAATTACCTGCCCAGCAGCTCTGAACGAACAACAACAAGAGCTCGCAACTCACCATTTGAGCTCCTATAAAGAAGAGACCGTATCCTCAAGCAGCTCCCTGACCCCGATATATCCAAAAAGACACCTCATAAAAGAGAGATCAGATTGACACTAGGCGGGTATCCTTCTGGGACAAAGATAGCAGAAGAAGAAAACTGGTAACAACCCTTGCTGTTCAGCAGCTGCTGCAGGTGAACCCCAGGCAAGCAGGGCCTGGAGTGAACCTCAGCAGACCTACAGCAGAGGGGCCAGACTGTCAGAAGGAAAAGCAAGAAACAGAAATAACCTCATCATCAACAAACAGAACGTCAATCTGAAAGATTTGAGACTCAATCTGAAAGCCAGCAACTACAAAGTCGACAGGTGGATAAATCCTTAAAGATGGGAAGAAACCAGCACAAAAAAGATGAAAACACCCGAAACCAGAACACCTCTCCTCCTAACAGGGATCACAACTCCTCACCAGCAAGGGAACAAGGTTGGATGGAGAACGAGTGTGATGAAATGACAGAATCAGACTTCAGAAGGTGGGTAGTAAGAAACTTCTGTGAACTTAAAGAACATGTTCTAACCAAATGCAAAGAAACTAAGAAGCTTAAAAAAGATTTGACGAAATGCTAACAAGAATGGACAAAATAGAAAGGAATATAAATGAACTGATGGAGCTGAAAAATGCAACACGAGAACTTCGTGAAGCATGCACAAGTATCAACAGCCGAATGGACCAAGCAGAAGAAAGGATATCAGAGGTCGAAGATCAACTCAATGAAATAAAACGGGAAGGCAAGACTGGAGAAAAAAAGAGTAAAAAGGAATGAACAAAGTCTCCAAGAAATGTGGGACTATGTGAAAAGACCTAATCTACGTTTGATACGCGTACCCGAATGCGACGAAGAGAATGAATCCAAGCTGGAAAATACTCTTCAGGATATTATCCAGGAAAACTTCCCCAACCTAGCAAGGCAGGCAAACATTCAAGTCCAGGAAATACAGAGAACACCACACAGATATTCGTCAAGAAGAGCAACCCCAAGGCACATAATCGTCAGATTCACCAGGGTCGAAATGAAGGAGAAAATACTAAGGGCAGCCAGAGAGAAAGGTCGGGTTACCCATAAAGGGAAGCCCATCAGACTCACAGCAGATCTCTCAGCAGAAACCCTACAAGCCAGAAGAGAATGGGGGCCAATATTCAACATCCTTAAAGAAAAGAACTTTCAACCCAGAATCTCCTATCCAGCCAAACTAAGCTTCATAAGTGAAGGAAAAATAAAATCCTTTGGGAACGTGCAAGTACTCAGAGATTTCGTCACCACCAGGCCAGCTCTACAAGAGCTCCTGAAAGAGGCTCTACACATATGAAGGAACAACAAGTACCAGCTCAACTAAAGGGCAGAACAGCCAGTTAGCACCAAAACGGCAGTATCAAATTCACACATAACCATATTAACCCTAAATGTAAATGGACTAAATGCCCCAATCGAAAGACACAGGCTGGCAAATTGGATAAAAAGCCAAAACCCATCGGTGTGCTGTATCCAGGAAACCCATCTCACATGCAAGGATACACAAAGGCTCAAAATAAAGGGATGGAGGAAGATTTACCAAGCAAATGGAGAGCAAAAAAAAGCAGGAGTTGCAATTCTCATCTCTGATAAATTAGACTTTAAAGCAACAAAGATCCTAAGAGACAAAGAGGGACATTACAGAATGGTAAAAGGATCAATGCAACAAGAAGAGCTAACGATCCTAAATA
>NW_022447494.1:0-2081 GCF_009761245.1 Sapajus apella | reverse complement strand
GGCTAATTTTTGTATTTTTAGTAGAGATGGGGTTTCACCATGTTGGTCAGGCTGTACTCCTGATTTCGTGATCTGCCCACTTTGACCTCCCAAAGTGTTGGGATTACAGGTGTAAGCCACTGCATCCAGCCAACCCCATTCTTTACATATGGTAAATTGCTATGAATGTATTTGATTGATTAACTGATAGCATTTTTTCTACATTTTAACATCTCTAAAATTAGGATGTGTTTTTATAATTGACAACACATCAGTAGTTAATTGGCAGTGATTTTTCTTGAGACAGGTTCTGGCTTTATCACCCAGGCTGGAGTACAGTGAGTGGTGTAATCTTGGTTCACTACAACCTCTGCCTCCTGGGTTCAAACCATTCTCCTGTCTCAGCCTCCTGAATAGCTGAGACTATGGGAGTGAGCCACTGCGCCTGGCTAAATTTTTTTTTTTTAATTGGAGCCAAGAGTCTCATTCTATCCCCTAGGCTGGAGTACAGTGGCTCGATCTCAGCTCATTACAACCTCTGCCTCCTGGGTTCAAATCTGTCTCCTGCCTCAGCCTCCTGAGTAGCTGGGATTATAGGTGCCTGCCATCACAGCTGGTTAATTTTTGTATTTTTTTTTTTTTTTTTTTTTGGGGGGGACGGAGTTTCGCTCTTGTTACCCAGGCTGGAGTGCAATGGCACGATCTCGGCTCACTGCAACCTCCGCCTCCTGGGTTCAGGCAATTCTCCTGCCTCAGCTTCCTCAGTAGCTGGGATTACAGGCACGCGCCACCATGCCCAGCTAATGTTTTGTATTTTTAGTAGAGACGGGGTTTCACCGTGTTGACCAGGATGGTCTCGATCTCTTGACCTCGTGATCCACCCACCTCGGCCTCCCAAAGTGCTGGGATTACAGGCTTGAGCCACCGCGCCCGGCAATTTTTGTATTTTTAGTAGAGATGGGGTTTTGCCATGTTGGCCAGGCTGCTCTGGAACTCCTGACTTTGGGTAATTCACCTGCCTCGGCCTCCTAAATTGCTGGGATTACAGGCGTGAGCCACCATGTGTGGCCTTTTTTTTTTTGAGATGGAATTTTGCTCTGTTGCCAAGGCTGGAGTGCAATGGCGCAATCTTCGCTCATTGCAACTCCATCTCCCGGGGTCAAGTGATTCTCCTGCCTCAGCCTCTTGAGTAGCTGGGATTACAGGCATACACCACCACGCCTAGCTAATTTTGTATTTTCGGTAGAGACGGTTTCACCATGTTGGTCATGCTGGTCTCAAACTCCTGATCTCACATAATCTGCCCACCTCAGCCTCCCAAAGTGCTGGTATTACAGGCGTGAGCCACCGTGCCCAGCCACTCCTGGCTGATTTTTACATTTTTAGTAGAGATGGAGTTTTGCCATGTTGGCCAGGCTGGTCTCAAACTCCTGGGCTTAAGCTATTTGCCCATTTGGTCTCCCAAAGTACTGGGATTACAGGCTTGAGCCACTTTGCCCAGCCAGCAGTGATTTTTCTTAATGGTTCATAAAATAACAATAAGCCTTCATTCAATTAATGGTGTCTTATGGTGTGAAGTCCAGACCCATCTGTACATTGCAGTGAAGCAAGGGCCAATCCTCTGACCATGGTGTTCTTTTTTTTTTTTTTTTTTTTTTTGAGATGAAGTTTTGCTCTTGTTGCCCAGAATGGAGTGCAATGGTGTGATCTTGGCTCACTACAATCCTGGGTTCAAGTGGTTCTCCTGCCTCAGCCTCTGAAGTAGCTGGGATTATAGTTGGGGACCACCATGCCCGGATAAATATGTATTTTTAATAAAGATGAGGTTTCACTATGTTGTTCATGGCTGGTCTTGAACTCCTGACCTCAGGTGATCCACTGACCTCAGTCTCCTAAAGTGCAGGGATTACAGGCGTGAGCCACAGCACCTGGCCCATGGTGTTCTTAAATGAAATCAGAACCACCTTTTATAGGTACCTCATATTCTAGGCAAATTCAGTACATAGAATTCCAAGTTTAAAGCCACTTTTAAGTTTTAAAAACTATGTTGAGGCCGGGCGCGGTGGCTCAAGCCTGTAATCCCAGCACTTTGGGAGGCCGAG
>NW_022447493.1:612-2081 GCF_009761245.1 Sapajus apella | reverse complement strand
GGAGCAGTTTGAAAGAGACGTTTCTCCTATGATTTAGATGTGATCTTAAAGGTAATTCTTAAGTGTCTCTATACGGCTGGAAATATCTCTTTCCAGATTCTCCAAAGAAAGGGTTAGTGAACTGCTACATTCACAAAATTGCTTAACTCTGTACGTTTAATATACACTTTGACAATCATTCTGCTACATAGCACCGTTTTTCTTTTAGAGCCAGATAGTTCTCATTAAACCCTATACTCCCATTCACTCAGGAATATCCAAATGCAGCTTTTTCGAGAAACGTGTTTCTAACTCGCAGGATCTAAACATAGATGCAACTTCCGAAGTTGAAAGAACACACAGTGGAGCAGTTTGAAAGAGACGTTTCTCCTATGATTTAGATGCGATCTTAAATCTAATTGTTAAGATTCTGTATATGGTTGGAAGTATCTCTTTCTAGATTCTCCAAAGAAAGGGTTAGTGAACTGCCACATTCACACCACTGGTTAACTCTGTAAGTTTAATATACACCTTGACAATGTTTCTGCTACATAGCTCCGTTTCTGTTTTAGAGCCAGATATTTTTCATTAAAACCTATATTCCCATTCACTCGGGAATATCTATACGCAGCTTTTTGGAGATACGTGTTTCTAACTCGCAGAATGTAAACATAGATGCAACTTCTGAAGGTGAACGAACAAACAGTGGAGCAGTTTGAAAGATAAGTTTCTCGGGTGATTTGGATGTGATCTTATATCTAATTCTGTAGAGTCTGTATATGGCTGGAAATATCTCTTTCCAGATTCTCCAAAGAAAGGGTTAGTGAGTTACTACATTCACAAAATTGCTTAACTCTGTAAGTTTAATATACACATTGACAATCATTCTGCTACATAGCACCGTTTTTCTTTTAGAGCCAGAGAGTTCTCATTAAACCCTATATTCCCATTCACTCAGGAATATCCAAATGCAGCTTTTTCGAGAAACGTGTTTCTAACTCGCAGGATCTAAACATAGATGCAACTTCCGAAGTTGAACGAACACACAGTGGAGCAGTTTGAAAGAGACGTTTCTCCTATGATTAAGTTGTGATCTTAAAGCTAATGCTTAAGAGTGTCTATATGGCTGTAATTATCTCTTTCCAGATTCTCCAAAGAAAGGGTTAGTGAACTGCTACATTCACACCATTGTTTAACTCTGTAAGTTTTATATACACCTTGACAATGATTCGGCTACATAGCTCCGTTTTTGTTTTAGAGCCACATATTTCTCATTAAACCCTATACTCCCATTCACTCAGGAATATTCAAAAGCATGTTTTTGCAGAAACGTGTTCCTAACTCGCAGAATGTAAACATATATGCAACTTCCGAAGGTGAACGAACACAAAGTGGAGCAGTTTGAAAGAGACGTTTCTCGTATGATTTACATGTGATCTTAAAGATAATTCTTAAGAGTCTGTATATGGCTGGAAATATCTCTTTCCAGA
>NW_022447493.1:0-512 GCF_009761245.1 Sapajus apella | reverse complement strand
TTCCAGATTCTCCAAAGAAAGGGTTATTGAACTGCTACATTCACACCATTGTTTAACTCTGTAAGTTTAAGATACACCTTGACAATGATTCGGCTACATAGCTCCGTTTTTGTTTTAGAGCCACATATTTCTCATTAAACCCTATATTCCCATTCACTCAGGAATATTCAAACGCATGTTTTTGCAGAAACGTTTTTCTAACTCGCAGAATCTAAACATAGATGCAACTTCCGAAGGTGAACGAGCACAAAGTGGAGCAGTTTGAAAGAGACGTTTCTCATATGATTTAGATGCGATATTATAGCTAATTCTGAAGAGTCTGTATATGGCTGGAAATATCTCTTTCCAGATTCTCCAAAGAAAGGGTTAGTGAACTGCTACATTCACAAAATTGTTTAACTCTGTAAGTTTAATATGCACTTTGACAATCATTCTGCTACGTAGCACCGTTTTTGTTTTAGTGCCAGATATTTCTCATTTATCCCTATACTCCCATTCACTCAGGAATATCC
>NW_022447492.1:895-2081 GCF_009761245.1 Sapajus apella | reverse complement strand
CATTTTGATGTTTAAATGTTTAAAATCTTTTTTTTTTTTTTTTTTTTTCCAGACAGGGTCTCATTCTGTTGCCCATGCTGGAGTACAGTGGTGTGATAACAGCTAACTGCAGCTCAAATTCCTGGGCTCAAGCTGTCCTCCGCTTCTTAGCCTCCCAAAGTGCTGGATTACAAGTGTGAACCACCATGCCAGACCATGTTTAAAAACCTTAACTCACTGTTCAGATCTTAAAATACTAGCCAGTTTACCAGTGATACGGATATAATAAACTAAATTAGGTGATCTACAATGACTAACATCCAAGCCAGAAAGGACTGCCTAACCAATTAAAAACTATAAATGCGCTTAGAAGCAGGTGAAAAACCAATGCACATTTTGGGTGTAAGGGTGTAACAAGATCTCAAGAAGTCACATGCTCAAAAACAAGCTGCATCTTGCAGCAGCTGAAGTTCTTAAAGACCCAAGTTCAGATGCCTAGGTTGTTTACATATCTAGCTAGAGTATTTCTTTAAGTATACATAAGAAGCTGGTAGCAGTTGTTGTCTCTAGGAATCAGATCTGGGACCTGGTTAGGGGGGATAAGTCTCAGTAGACTTGTCATTTTCTCCTGTTTATTAACTTTCCCCAGATGAGACTGAATTATTTTATTATTATAATTATAAAATTATTATTAATTACTTTTCATTTAACTACCTTTGTAGTGTTTAAATTTGTAACTACACATACATACAGTTGACCCTTGAACAACACAGGGGTTAGGGATGCCAACTCCCTCCCCTGACACAGTCAAAAATCCATGTATAACTTTTTACTCCTCCCAAAACTTAACTACTAATAGCCTATTGTTGACCGGAAGCCTTACTGATAACATAAACAGTTAATTAATATATATTTTCTAGGCTGGGCGCGGTGGCTCACGCCTGTAATCCCAGCACTTTGGGAGGCCGAGGCGGGTGGATCACAAGGTCAAGAGATCGAGACCATCCTGGTCAACACGGCGAAACCCCGTCTCTACTAAAAATACAAAAAATTAGCTGGGCATGGTGGCGCGTGCCTGTAATCCCAGCTACTCAGGAGGCTGAGGCAGGAGAATTGCCTGAACCCAGGAGGCGGAGGTTGCGGTGAGCCAAGATCGCGCCATTGCACTCCAGCCTGGGTAACAAGAGCGAAACTCCGTCTCAAAAAA
>NW_022447492.1:0-795 GCF_009761245.1 Sapajus apella | reverse complement strand
AAAAAAAAAAAAAAAAAATATATATATATATATATTTTTTTTTTTTTCCTAAATTATATGTATTATATATTATATTCGCACAATAAACTAGAGAAAAGAAAATGTTATTAAGAAAATAAGGAAGAGAAAATACATTTACAGTACTGTATTGTATTTATCAATACTGTAAGTTTATATTATCTATTTACAAGATGAATCATCTTTCTGAAATAATGTGCAATTGTAGCTGCAGGCCTCAATCTATGATACATATCAGACAATTCAACTTTTTCTTGTAATGTCAAGACTTTTCTCTGCTTCTCAGGAACACTTCCAATATCACTAGTAGTACTCAGTAGGGGTCCCATGGTATTATTCAAGGTCTGAAGTATTGCACTAAACATAATGAAAAACACCAGAGTACTATGAGAAATCACTTCTTTTTTTTTTTTTTTTTTTTGAGACAGATTCTCGCTCTGTTGCCCAGGTTGGAGTGAAGTGGCATGATCTTGGCTCACTGCAACCTCCGCCTCCCAGGTTCAAGCAATTCTCCCTGTCTCAACCTCCAGAGTAGCTAGGCATGTGCCACCATGCCCAGCTAATTTTTGTATTTGTAGTAGAGATGGGGTTTCACCATGTTGGCGAGGCTGGTCTCAAATTCCTGACCTCAAGTGATCTGCCTGCCTTGGCCTCCCAAAGTGTTGGGATTACAGGTGTGAGCCACTGCTCCTGGCCGAGAGATCACTTTTTCCTGCAACACAAAATTTACTTGAGAGATGAACTGTTCACGCAAAGTGTGGCGTTTTTTTTTTTTTT
>NW_022447491.1:1638-2081 GCF_009761245.1 Sapajus apella | reverse complement strand
TGGGGAGAAGACAACTGACCAGGAGTCCCCTCTTTGCTAGGGCCCAAGAGAATTTTATCAGCTTCCCCAAGACATGTGGTCAGTACTTGGCCTAATGACCACTCTACTTCACTCAGAAAACCGGTGATGGAGAACACAGGCTGGGGAATAACACAGCATACCTGACTTCCAATCCACACTTGGCCACCAAGGGCTAGTAATTAACCTCTGCAAGTCTCAGCAGCTTCATCTGTAAAATGGGAATTACAAAAGGACCTATCTCAGAGTCACTGTGAGGGTTAGATGAAATGACAAACACACAATTCAGCTGACCCTGGAATAGAATGGCTTTGAACTGTGTGGGTCCACTTATACGAAGGACTTTTAAAAACCAAACGCAGATCAAAAATACATTATTAGCAGGATGTGAAAACCTGCATACATGGAAGGCCAACTTTTCATTT
>NW_022447491.1:293-1628 GCF_009761245.1 Sapajus apella | reverse complement strand
GCCCCCAGGCAGCAGCGGCCCACCTGAGTGGCGCTCGCGCCCGAGGCTGCCTCCCCGCCTCCAACTTGGCTAGCAGGGCCCGGAGGACGCCTTCCTCAGGGGCGCTGCGCCCCACTCCCTGCGGAGAACGGTCGCAGGGACTGGGGCCCAGGGTTCACGTGGGGTGCGGCCCTCTCCAAGTTAGATGCAGCCGCGGTAAATCCGAGGCCCTCCAGAGGGGCGGGGCGGGGGAGGAGACCACAGCCCCCACTCTGCTGTCCAGGCCTCCTCGGCCTGCGTCCCCCGCCCCCCTTCTCTCCGTGTTAAATATATTTACTTTTTTATCTTTGGGTTGGATGACTGGGAAAGTAATGGATGCACAATAATTTTTAGGTCCCTTTCAGAAAAATGTACTTTATAGGACTGAAAAATTGCCTCTCAAAAAAGCAGTTGTATCGGGTATACAATGAGTATAAGAATGAAGTTGTTCATAAAATATAATAAAGGAGGAACAAGATTTGGTTAATTAGCTTTGTTTGTTTATTATCTATGCATCCATTTATCTCATCTTGAATGTCATTCAACAATCTTGTTTATTAAAATTTAAGTCTTTTTTCTGGATTTCTTTTTTCATTTAGACCTCACAGACTTGCTTAGTTTGTTTTAGATGAAAGGAACTTGTTATCTTGCTCATATTAGGTTTCTTCCCCCTTACATTTGGAATCATTTAAATCTTTCTCTATATAAGAATCCTATCTTTATCAGTAGTAGTATAGCATTTGGGCTTAATTTCCCTGAAGGAAGGAGCAAACTCTGTTTCCTTATGTCCTCCTATTGAAAATCATTAATTCTGAGCTTTAGTATTATGATGAGACATTTAGGGCACCGTGATTGGGTCTTGCTGTCAAGTATTTCTTGATTGTTTCCGTCATGAATTAGTTCCATTACAGTATCAGATGTAATAGAGACTGTTGAGTTTCCTTAATGGTAACTGAGTAATCTAGCTTAATTATGTTATAATTAATATCCTTATTTATTTAAAACATAATGCTTATTTTAATATAATTAAGCACTTAAGCTCATTGACAATAGAAATAACTTTACCTTAACAGCTGATTGTTTTATCTCAAATACTATAAATTTGGGTATCTGATTTCTTGATGTTTGCTAAGCAACCTTACTAAAATAGTATTAGCACATATTGTTTTAATGTATTTCTTTCTTAGGAAATTTTGAATTTTAAAATATTATGTGTGTGTGTGTGTAAATAAATAAAACACACACACCCCCCATTTAATAAATTTAAAAGATTAAGTCTCAGGTGGGAATCCTAATCATAGAAGAGTTTGGGAATTA
>NW_022447491.1:0-283 GCF_009761245.1 Sapajus apella | reverse complement strand
TTAAAGAAATTGAGGATGTGTGAATAAAGTGGTATGATGATATACCATGGAATTTATGCTATGCAAAAAGGAAAGGAAGACAGGCAGTGGGTAAGAGCCACTAAAACAACTGATTTCATCATTGAATTATAGGTCTCTTCAAGGCAGACAAGTTGTTGCAATCTGAATCCTCCGATAATGAGCATGTGAACATTGGAATGCCTGAAATTGCAGTATTTGCATGAGTTGTAGTTATTATGAAAACAAAATCCAAATTTTACTGATTTTATTGTATTTTGTCTTT
>NW_022447490.1:1213-2081 GCF_009761245.1 Sapajus apella | reverse complement strand
CTGGAGTTTTGCTGTTACTCAAATCACCCATGCCCAAAATTTGGAGGCTAGGGTTATTCAAGGATAGGAGGCAGGAGGCTAGGGAATGGGTGCTGCTGGTTGGTTGGGGACGCAATCACAGGGGTGCGGAAAACAGTCCTTGCACACTGAGCCTGCTTCTGGGTAGGGGCCACAGAGGGGTCGCTGATCCAGGTGGAGTTACCTGGTAGTCACAAATGCAAAAATCTGAAAAGACATCTTGGAAGGCCAATCTTAGGTTTTGTTTCATTTTTTGTTTGTTTGTTTGTTTGAGACAGGGTCTCACTCTGTCACCCAGGCTGGAGTGTAGTGGTATGATCATGGCTCACTGCAGCCTCTACCATCCAGGCTCAATTGGTCCTCCTGCCTCAGCCTCTCAAGTAGCTGGGACCACAGGTGAGCACCACCGTGACTGCTATTTTTGTTTTGTTCTGTTTTGTTTTGTTTTGTTTTGTTTTGTAGAAACAGGATCTCCCTATGTTGCCCAGGTTGTCTTGAATTCCTGGACTCAAGCAATTCTGCCTTGACACCCAAAGTGCTGGGATTACTGATGTGAACCACCTGGCCCCAGTCTTAGGTTTTATAATAGTGATGTTATGGCCGGGCGCGGTGGCTCAAGCCTGTAATCCCAGCACTTTGGGAGGCCGAGGCGGGTGGATCACGAGGTCAAGAGATCGAGACCATCCTGGTCAACATGGTGAAACCCCGTCTCTACTAAAAATACAAAAAATTAGCTGGGCATGGTGGTGCGTGCCTGTAATCCCAGCTACTCAAGAGGCTGAGGCAGGAGAATTGCCTGAACGCAGGAGGCGGAGGTTGCGGTGAGCCGAGATCGCGCCATTGCACTCCA
>NW_022447490.1:0-1113 GCF_009761245.1 Sapajus apella | reverse complement strand
GAGGCGGGGGGGGCGGTCAGAAGAAAATGAAGTTTATAGTTTCAGTGGGAATAACCTGCAAATAACCGCCCAAAAAAAAAAAAAAAAAAAAAAATAGTGATGTTATTTATAGGACTAACTAGGGAAGTTCCACATCTTATGACCCCTGGAACAATGGCTGGTATCCATTTTAGCAGAATTTACACTCCTCTCATAATCTTAAACTTGCCTTTTATTAGTTTTATAGAGGCAGTTTAGGGGAAGGCTATTATCATTTAAACTATAAACTTCATTTCTCCCAAAGTTAGCTCACTCCACACTCAAGAATGACCAAGGACAGTTTGAAGTTAAAAACAGGATGGGGGCCAGGTACAGTGGCTCACGCCTGAAATCCCAGCTACTCAGGAGGCTGAGGCAGGAGAGTCTCTTCAACCCAGAGGCAGAGGTTGCAGTGAGCCAAGATCGTGCCACTGCACTCCAGCCTGGGTGACAGAGGGAGACTCCAACTCAAAAAAAAAAAAAAAAAAGGCCGGGCGCGGTGGCTCAATCCTGTAATCCCAGCACTTTGGGAGGCCGAGGCAGGTGGATCACAAGGTCAAGATATCGAGACCATCCTGGTCAACATGGTGAAACCCCGTCTCTACTAAAAATACAAAACGTTAGCTGGGCATGGTGGCGCGTGCCTGTAATCCCAGCTACTCAGGAGGTCAAGGCAGGAGAATTGCCTGAACCCGGGAGCGGAGGTTGCAGTGAGCCGAGATCGCGCCATTGCACTCCAGCCTGGGTAACAAGAGTGAAACTCCGTCTCAAAAAAAAAAAACAACAGGATGGGGCCAGGCGCAGGGGCTCATGCCTGTAATCCCAGCACTTTGGGAGGCCAAGGCAGGCAGATCACCAGAGGTCAGGCATTTGGGACCAGTCTGGCCAACATGGTGAAACCCTGTCTCTACTAAAAATACAAAAATTAGCCATGCATGGCGGCACATGTCTGTAATCCCACCTACCTGGGAGGCTGAGACAGGAGAATCATCTGAGCCTGGGAGGCAGAAGTTGCAGTCGCAGAGATCACACTGCTGCACTCACTGAAGCCTAGGGGACAGAATGAGACTCCTCCTCAAAAAAAAAAAAAAAAAA
>NW_022447489.1:1982-2082 GCF_009761245.1 Sapajus apella | reverse complement strand
CATGGGAGCCACGGGACACAGCTGTCCTGGAGGCCCCCATGGGAGCCACGGGACACAGCTGTCCTGGAGGCCCCCATGGGAGCCACGGGGCACAGCTGTC
>NW_022447489.1:0-1972 GCF_009761245.1 Sapajus apella | reverse complement strand
GAGCCACGGGGCACAGCTGTCCTGGAGGCCCCCATGGGAGCCACGGGTCACAGCTGTTCTGGAGGCCCCCATGGGAGCCACGGGTCACAGCTGTCCTGGAGGCCCCCATGGGAGCCACAGGTCACAGCTGTTCTGGAGGCCCCCAAGGGAGCCTCGGATCACAGCTGTCCTGGAGACCCCCACGGGAGCTGTTCTGGAGGCCCCTGGCAGCTCTGCACCTGTCTGTCCTGCTGCTGGGCTGCTGAGGGGCCTCAGCATTGGCTGCATTTACAAAACCAGCAGCTCAGAGGCCCCGAGGGAGATGCTGCCATGTGGGGCCCAAGAGGGCTGGGCGGCAGCTATTGGGACTTTCTTCCAGGGTACGGCCTCTGCGCCTTCCCTCCGCCCCGCTGTGGGAAGCCTGGCCAACGGCATTTAACCGACTGCAGGGCTGTGCCTCTTGTCCCCCCACCCCATCCAAAACAGAAAGGAACTGTCCGTCCAGCAGAGATAAAGGCCTCCACAGACGCTGGGAGCTGTGCAGCTGTTGGGTCACACCCGAGGGCTCACGAGTGTCTGCTGTATGCACACACGTCTGAATGCCAGCACATGTGCCCATGTGAGCACACACAACCACACAGATGCATGCACGTCCACATGCATCTGTGACCCACACATGTGCACGTCTGCCCGTGGACACGCAGAGGCAGGTGGGGCCTGTGCACCTGGGCCTGTCCTCACAGGAGGCTGGAAACATCACTGCGTGTGACCTGAGGGCCCGTGCTGTGACGTCTGGGTCTGTGGCATGACCGCTGGCATGTGCATGTGTTTGCCAGAGTCACACGTCTGCGTGTTCCTGTTTGCACAGTGGATGTCTGTGTGTGCATGTGCCATCTGTCCATCCGCACTCATGTGTGTGCATGTGGTGTTTGCAAGGAAAGAATGTAAAATTGGGGAGCTGGAAAGGACACACCGGTGCCTGGCTGGCTGTGGCTGCCTGTCCTTGGTGGTCGTGGGAGGCACTGGTGGCTGATGTGGCCTCGGCACAACCCCTCCCCCACACCGGCTCCCAGGGGCCCAGGCAGGCACCGCTCACCAGGGCAGATGCTTCCTTGGGGTCCTGGCTTCCCCCGAGGGTGTGGCAGGCTGGGGTGGGAGCCCCTGGGCCCCTGCGCCTGCAGAGGGTCTCCCCGACACCCTGTCTTTACCCTCCTCTGCCAGGAATTGGACAGCCTGACTCCTCAAGCCAGTAGCCACCATGCAAGGCAGTCACAGCGAGGGCCTCAGCATAGCACTGGGGGCACAGACCATCTTAGTGCCTGTAAGCATGGACTGGGCCACATGTACTTTATTTTTTAATGGCTTGTTTTATCAAAAATATACATCCATGTGGCTTAAAAAATCAGCCTTATAACAAGGCACAGTGGCTCATGCCTGTAATACCAGCTCTTTGGGAGGCTGAGGTGGGAGGATCACCTGAGGTCTGGAGTTCAAGATCAGCCTGGCCAACATGGTGAAACCCCGTCTCTATTAAAAACAACAACGAAACATCAGCGGTGTGCGGTGGGGGCGCCTGCAATCCCAGCTACCTGGGAGGCTGAGGCAGGAGAATCACTCATCTCCTCTGGCTCTCCTGGTATTCATGGACTTCGGGGAAGGCAGGTGCAGCTCATGCGTTCGCTCCGTTGTCTCTGGCCGAGGCTGAGGCACACATTCCGCCTGCTTTCCTCTGTGCTCGCAGGAAGGCGATTCCCCGACCCTGGCCTCAGAGGAGCAGACGCCAAACCCACTTGCTCTTTGTGGCTTGTCCGGTTCCATTTTAACTTGGTCTGAATGGAGCAGAAATGGGAGGGAGCTGGCGTGTGCTCCAGACAGAAACCAGTCCGTTGACACATGAGCCTCTGAGCCCCTGAGTCCACACTCTGGGATTCTCAACACCCTGCAAGGACGTCAGGCTGCAGCAGCTTTGGGGTCTGCTGTGCTCATCTCCCGT
>NW_022447488.1:761-2082 GCF_009761245.1 Sapajus apella | reverse complement strand
GGCATCAGCCAGGGCCAGCAGCCTTCAGTCTAAAATCCTTTAGGAGTTTAGAAATAGATGAATCTAACTACAGATAATTCTGGGTAACCAGTTCCTTGAACAAACACTAAGCCCAGTGAAACAGAAAACATTATATCATAAAGACATAGAAATACGAGCAGCTCATTTCTTTCATTTTAATGGCAGAGATTTTATTACTATGGAGAAAATGTCTTACAGCTCTTGTATTTAAACTTCAGTTTGGCTCTTACTTTCTTTCACAGAATAACTAAGCCTCACAATGGGTGTGCCTTTGTAACAAGGAATTGCTGTACTCCTTTTTCAGAATATTGAAAAATTGTGAAAGAATGAACAAATAATGATGAGACTTAATAGACTGTACCTTATACACAAGCATGCAAGTACCTGTGGAAACTCCTTGCTTGGTGTTTATGGCAAGCCTCTGTGTCATGTTCTGTAGGATTTCATAGATGAGGTTGTGAGAGAACAAAGTGAGCCTTTTGGTTATTCTTTCGGATGTAAACGTGTTTTCATGTACATCTTATCGGAAACTTCCAAGTACAATAAGGCCTGTGTGTATTCTCCCTATGTTGCTGATGCAGAAAGGAAGGCTTAGAGGTCTGAAGGAACTGTGTGAGACAGCTACTGATCAGAACTGAGGTTCTAAGTTGTCAGGGTAGACATGGAGGTCGTAGTGATGCCAAACTCAGTTCTTAAAGAACTTGACAAACTCCAGAATGTTGTATATTGTAAGGTCTACCCATAACATAGACCTCTCTTAGAAGTTACTTTCATCTTGAGTTCCTTTTGCATTTTATTTTACACAACTTACAGGCAACATTTACCTCTCCATTTTTCGTCCTAAAGAGACGTGTCCTCACTGTGTGGTACAGGCCGGCTTCTGACTCCTGGCCTGGGCTTAAGCACTCCTGCCGCCTCAGCCTGGAGAAGAGCTGACAGTACAGGCATGTGCCGTCTCTCCTGGCTCCACCTTCTGTCTGTACATTTATTGAAATGGATAAGGATAAAAATAGGGGTAACAAAATGGCCTAAATTTACCAGTAAAATCAATAGTTTAATAAATATTGAAGAGTTTCTTCAGCGAACTGATTTGAAGCTGAGAATGCCCTGGTCAGGAGAAGCTGGCCAGAGGGCAGGTAAGGCCCCACACATTCAGCACAGGATACGAGTCAGAAGTGTTAGGTCAGAGCAGTTGAAGAAAAAATAGTTTGTGAGCACAGAATTTACCATTTTATGTGTATGTGCATGACAGTAAGTTTCTGTGTGTCTCTTCAAATGTATTTTTGTGGTATTCAATAGA
>NW_022447488.1:0-751 GCF_009761245.1 Sapajus apella | reverse complement strand
GTTAGAAGGGAACATATCTTTTATTGTCATGAATAGTGCCAAGTCTTTTTCCAAATGGTGATGCTAATTCATGCTCCCATAGCAGCATATGTGAGGAGACATTTCTCCAAATCCTTGTGAACTTAGTTTTATCTCTCCCTAAAAATCCCATCACTGTGATTAGTCTTTCATTTGTATAGCATCTTACTTACAATTTTTAACCAAAAATTTTGTTTTAATCTAATGATGCAGGCCAGTAAGTTTGTGTACGGCCGTCTGACCCCAGCCATGTAAGTAATCATTGATCAAAACGTCACTATGCCACATGACTGTCCTTAACAACTGCTTAAGTTATTAAAATGACAAGGATGACTGATACACATTTGAGTCTTGGATACTATGTGGTCACTTCTCTATGTTGCCTCCTTGAAGCATCACAGTCACTTTGAGGCATTATTAGTTTGGCTCTATTCATTATACAGATGAGGAGTATGAGTCTCAGTTAAGCAAATTATTCACGAGACACACCCACATCTGGATCTCTCTAACACCAAAGGCTAATCTATAAACTAACATGCTGCACTGCCTGTAGCGGCGAAGTAGACTTGCCGTGTCAAACAGAATCACCCAGTCCTCAGTTGTAAGATTCAGTAAGCATCAGCACGCCATGAAGCGTGCTCCCTGCTGTGTTGCAGGGACAAAACATCTATCCCAGGCCTCTGTGGCCGCCCGTTCTGTCCTGTCCAATGAAGCTCTGTTCTGTTCCATTGGT
>NW_022447487.1:0-2083 GCF_009761245.1 Sapajus apella | reverse complement strand
TCACCTATTTTTTATTTTTAAAAGTGTAAAACATTATTGAATTTTATTTCAACAGTATTGCTTTGAATGACTGTTGAGTATTCCATTTTTATATTAGTGTGCTTATCTTTTTAAAATTGATTTGCAAATGTTTGTATATTAAGTCTATTGACCACTGTGTGGTATGTGCATGTTACAAATATATTTTTTGAGTATATTGGTTCCGTTTTATATATATACATATATATATATACACATATATATACATATATATATAAATACATATATACGTATATATATATACGTATATATGTATACATATATATATGTATATATAAATACATACATATATACATATATGTATACACACACACACACACACACATTTTTTAATTATACTTTTGGCTCTAGGGTACATGTGTACATCCTGCATCCTGGAGGACTGTTGCTTAAGTACATACATGCCATGGTGGCTTGCTGTCTCTATCCCCCTGTTGCCTACATTAGGCCTTGCTCATGGTGTTACTCCTCCCCACCTCCCCAACCCCTGCTGTCCCTCCTCTCCTCCCTGCCCTGCCACCCACCCCAGTGAGTGTTGTTCCCTTCCCTGTGCCCATGTGTTTTCATTGTTCGTCACCTGCCTATGAGTGAAAACATGGTTTTGGTTTTCTGTTCCTGTGTCAGTTTGCTGAGAATTATGGTTTCTAGATTCATCTATGTCTCTACAAAGGACATGAACTCATTTTTTATGGCTGCATGGTATTCTGTGGTGTGTATGTGCTACATTTTCTTTGTCCAGTTTATCATTGATGGGCATTTGGGTCGGTTCCAGGTCTTTGCTATTGTACACAGTGCCACAATGAGCATACGTGTGCATGTGACTTTATAATGGAATGATTTATTGAGTATATACCCAATAATGGCTGGGATTACAGGTGTCTGCCAACACACCCAGCTAATTTTTGCATTTTTAGTAGAGACAGGGTTTCACTGTGTTGGCCAGGATGGTCTCAGTCTCCTGACCTTGTGATCCACCTGCCTGGCCTTGGCCTTCCAAAGTGCTGGATTACAGGCATGAGCCACCGCACCCAGCCCAATTTTTGTATTTTTCATATAGATGGGGTTTCTCCATGTTGCCCACGCTGGTCTTGAAGTCCTGTCCTCAAGCAATTCACCGCCTCAGCCTCCCTTTAGTGCTGGGGTTACAGGTGTAAGCCTCTGTGCCCAGCCAATCTTGGATGCATTTGTCCTCCTCAGCTTGTATGCCCAAGCATAAAATGGAGATGGTATGCCAGGCAGGGTGGCTAATGCCTGTAATCTCAACACTTTGGGAGGCTGAGGCAAGGGGGTTGCTTGAGCCCAGGAGTTCAGGACCACCCTCGGCAACATGAAGAAACCCAGTGTCTACTTAAAAAAAGAAATGGGGGTAGTAATCACTTTCTTGCTGGGCAGCTTTGAGGGTGAAATTAAATGACCGGGTATAAAATGTTCAGCCCAGCTCTTGACTTCTAATCTTCCCTTTTCATGTACCATTTTCCCGTTTTCGCCCAGAGAGAAAATGGTCTGGCCGAGACCTTTAACATCTGCCCTCCACCCCATAGCTAAGTAGGGGTGTGTGGCAGTACACTTCCTTCAGTCTGGGCAGGTCTCTGACTCAATTCAGGATACCCCTTCCACTTGTCCAGCTCCCCAAACCGGTCAGTGCCCTTCTAAAGGGCTCATTAGAGAGGGAGAGATCCCCATCTCTGTTCCTGCCTTCGTTTCTGAACTCCCAGGGTCTGGACATCAGAGAAGTACCCATACAGAGGTAGCCAAGACTCCTGGCCCTCCAAGGGCAGGAATGAGTGGCTGGAGTGGGACTAAGGTCACGATATGAGGATGGGACTGGGATTGCTGAATGCCTAGGCTGTGGGTGGGGCAAGACCATCACTCTCTCCTCCCGCAAGAGCTGTTGGACCTGTTGTCCCCCCTCCACTTCAGGGCTGCTGGGGAGGGGGATGGGGTGGCCCTTCTCTCCTCTGTCTTCCCCTGCCATTTGTCTCATAGGCAGAAGTGGCTGTGCCCAGCATGCAGAGCAGAGCACGCTGAAGCCTGAGCTGGTGAG
>NW_022447486.1:1448-2083 GCF_009761245.1 Sapajus apella | reverse complement strand
TTGTCAAGGTGTATATTAAACTTACAGAGTTAAACAATTGTGTGAAGTTAGCAGTTCACCAACCCTTTCTTTGGAGAATCTGGAAAGAGATATTTCCAGCTTTATACAGACTCTGAAGAATTAGCTTTCAGATCGCATCTAAATGATAAGAGAAACGTCTCTTTCAAACTTCTCCACTGTGTGTTCGTTCACCTTCGGAAGTTGCATCTATGTTTAGATTCTGCGAGTTAGAAACACGTTTCTCAAAAAAGCTGCGTTTGGATATTCCTGAGTGAATGGGAGTATAGGGTTTAATGAGAAATATCTTGCTCTAAAACAAAAACGGACCTATGTAACAGAATGATTGTCAAGGTGTATATTGAACTTACAGAGTTAAACAATCGTGTGAATGTAGCAGTTCACCAACCCTTTCTTTGTAGAATCTGGAAAGAGATATTTCCAGCCATATACAGACTCTGAAGAATTAGCTTTAAGATCGCATCTAAATCATATGAGAATCGTCTCTTTCAAACTGCTCCACTGTGTGTTGGTTCACCTTCGGAAGTTGCATCTATGTTTAGATTCTGCGAGTTAGAAACACGATTCTCCAAAAAGCTGCGTTTGGATATTCCTGAGTGAATGGGAGTATAGGTTTT
>NW_022447486.1:0-1348 GCF_009761245.1 Sapajus apella | reverse complement strand
ATTGGGAGTATAGGGTTTAATGAGAAATATCTGGCTCTAAAACAAAAACGGAGCGATGTAGCAGAATGCTTGTCAACGTGTTTATTAAACTTACAGAGTTAAACAATTGTGTGAATGTCGCAGTTCACTAATACCTTCTTTGGAGAATCTGGAAAGAGATATTTCCAGCCATATACAGACTCTTTAGAATTAGATTTAAGATCGCATCTAAATCTTACCAGAAACGTCTCTTTCAAACTGCTCCACTGTGAGTTCGTTCACCTTCGGAAATTGCAGCTATGTTTAGATTCTGCGAGTAAGAAACACGATTCTCCAAAAAGCTGCGCTGGATATTCCTGAGTGAATGGGAGTATCGGGTTTAATGAGAAATATCTGGCTCTAAAACAAAAACGGAACTATGTAGCAGAATGATTGTCAAGGTGTTTATCAAACTTACACAGATAAACAATTGTGTGAATGTAGCAGTTCACTAACTCTTTCTTTGGAGAATCTGAAAAGAGATATTTCCAGCCGTATAAAGACTCTTAAGAATTAGCTTGAAGATCGGATCTAAATCATAGGAGAAACGTCTCTTTCAAACTGCTCCACTGTGTGGTGGTTCACCTACGGAAGTTGCATCTATGTTTAGATTCTGCGAGTTAGAAAAACGTTTCTCAAAAAGCTGCGTTTGGATATTCCTGAGTGAATGAGAGTATAGGGTTTAATGAGAAATATCTGGTTCTAAAACAAAAACGGAGCTATGTAGCAGAATGATTGTCAAGGTGTATATTAAACTTACAGAGTTAAACAACGCTGTGAATGTAGCAGTTCACAAAGCCTTTCTTTGGAGAATCTGGAAAGAGATATTTCCAGCCGATTACAGACTCTTAATAATTAGCTTCAAAATCGCATCTAAATGATACGAGAAACGTCTCTTTCAAACTGCTCCACTGTGTGTTGGTTCACCTTCGGAAGTTGCAATCTATGTTTAGATTCTGCGAGTTAGAAAGACGTTTCTGCAAAAAGCTGCGTTTGGATATTCCTGAGTGAATGGGAGTATAGGGTTTAACGGGAAATATCTGGCTCTAAAACAAAAACGGAGGTATGTAGCAGAATGCTTGTCAACCTGTTTATTAAACTTACAGAGTTAAACAATTTTGTGAATGTCGCAGTTCACTAATCCTTTCTTTGCAGAATCTGGAAAGAGATATTTCCAGCCGCTTACAGACTCTTAAGAATTAGTTTTAAGATCGCATCTAAATGATAAGAGAAACGTCTCTTTCAAACTGCTCCACTGTGTGTTCGTTCACCTTCGGAAGTTGCATCTATGTTTAGATTCTGACAGTTAGAAAGACGTTTCTCCATAAAG
>NW_022447485.1:0-2083 GCF_009761245.1 Sapajus apella | reverse complement strand
TGGAAACCATCATTCTCAGCAAACTGACAGAAGAGCAGAAGATCAAACACCGCATGTTCTCACTCATAGGCGGGTGTTGAACAATGAGAACACATGGACACAGGGAGGGAAGCACTACACACTGAGGTCAGGTGGCGCGAAATAGGGGAGGGACCGTGGGGGGTGGGAAGGTGGGGAGAGATAGCAAGGGGAGAAATACCAGATGTAGGTGATGCGGAGAAAGGCAGCAAATCACACTGCCATGTGTGATCCTATGCAACAATTTTGCATGTTCTTCACATGTACCCCAAATCCTGAAATGCAATAAAATAAATAAATGGGAAAAAATTTAAATAAACAAAGAAATAAATAGATAAACAAAAAAGAAACACGTTTCTTCTAAAAGCTGCGTTTGGATATTCCTGAGTCCATAGGAGTATAGGAAGTAATGAGAAATATCTGGCTCTAGAACAAAAAAGGGACTATGTAGCAAAATGATTGTCAAGGTGGATATTCAACTTACAGAGTTAAACAGATGTGTTAATGTACCAGTTCAAAAACCCTTTCTTTGGAGAATCTTGAAAGAGATATTTCGGGCCATATACAGGCTCTTAAGAATTATCGGTTAGATCGCGTCTAAACCACAGGAGAACGTCTGTTTCAAACTTCTCTGCTGTGTGTTCGTTCACCTTAGAACGTTGCATCTATGTTTAGATTCAGCAGTTAGAAACACGTTTCTTCTAAAAGCTGCGTTTACATATTCCTGAGTGAATGGGTGTGTAAGGTGTAATGAGAAATATCTGCATCTAAAACGAAAACGAAGCTGTGTAGCAGAATGATTGTCAAGGTGTATATTCAACTTAAAGAGTTAAACAGATGTGTGAATGTAGCAGTTTAGAAACCCTTTCGGTGGAGAATCTGGAAAGAGATATTTCCAACCGTATACAGGCTCATAAGAATTAGCGGTAAGATGGAACCTAAACCACAGGAGAAACGTCTCTTTCAGACATCTGTCCTGTGTGTTCGTTCACCTTAGGAACGTGTATCTATGATTACATTCAGCGGGTTAGAAACACGTTTCTTCTAAAAGCTGCCTTTGGATATTCCTGAGACATAGGATTATAGGATGTAATGAGAAATATCTGCCTCTAAAACAAAAACGGAGCTATGTAGGAGAATCCTTGTCAAGGTGTGTATTAAAATTAAAGAGTTAAACAGATGTGTGAATGTAGCCGTTCCCTAACGCTTTCTTTGGAGAATCTAAAAAGAGATATTTCCAGCCATTTACAGGCTTGTAAGAATTACTGATAAGATCGCCTCTAAACCACAGGAGAAACGTCTGTTTTAAACTTGTCTGCTGTGTGTTCGTTCAACGTAGGAAGTTGCATCTATCTTTAGATTCAGCGAGTTAGAAACACGTTTCTTCTAAAGGCTGCGTTTGGATATTCCTGATTGAATGGACGTATACTGTGTAATGAGAAGTGTCTGGCTCTAAAACAAAAACGGATCTAAGTAGCAAAATCATTGTCAAGGACTATATTCGACTCACAGAGTTAAACCATTGTGTGAATGTAGCAGTTCAGCAACCCTTTCTTTGGAGAATCTGGAAAGAGATATTTGCAGCCATATACAGGATCATAAAAATTATGGATGTAATGAGGAATATCTGGCTCTAAAACAAAAACGGAGCTATGTAGCTGAATGATTGTCAAGGTGTATATTCAACTTACAGAGGTAGAAAGATAAGTGAATGTAGCAGATCAGAAACCCTTTCTTTCGAGAATCTGGAAAGAGATATTTCCCGCCATATACATGATCAGAAGATTTACCGGTGAGATCGCATCTAAACAACAGGAGAAATGTCTGTTTCAAACTTCTCTGCCGTGTGTTCGCTCACCTAAGGAAGTTGCATCTATCATTAGATTCAGCGAGTTAGAAACACGTTTCTTCTGAAAGCTGCGTTTGGATATTCCTGAGTGAATGGGAATATAGGATGTAATCAGAAATATCTGGCTCTAAAACAAAAACGGATCTATGTAGCAAAATCATTGTCAAGGACTATATTCGACTCACAGAGTTAAATCATTGTGTGAATGTAGCAGTT
>NW_022447484.1:1340-2083 GCF_009761245.1 Sapajus apella | reverse complement strand
TTGTAATGACTTACAAAGAGACTTAGACTCCAACACAATAATAGTGAAAGACTTTAACACCCCATTGTCAATATTAGACAGATCAATGAGACAGAAAATTAACAAGGATATCCAGGACTTGATCTCAGACCTGGACCAAGAAAACCTAATAGACATTTAGAGATCTCTCCACCCCAATTCCACAGAATATACATGCTTCTCAGCACCACATCACACCTGCTCTAAAATTGACCACATAATTGGAAGTAAATCATTCCTGAGCAAATGCAAAAGAATGGAAATCATAACACACAGTTGCTCAGATGACATGGCAATCAAGTTAGAACTCAGAATTCAAAAACTAACTCAGAACCGCACAGTTTCATGCAAACTGAACAACTGGCTCTTGAATGTTGACTGGATAAACAAAGAAATGAAGGCAGAAATAAAGATGTTCTTTGAAATCAATGAGAATGAAGACACAACATACCACAATCTCTGGGACACATTTAAAGCAGTCTCTAGAGGAAAATATATAGCAATAAATGCCCACATGAGAAGCAAGGACAGATATAAAATCGACACCCTATCGTCAAAATTGAAAGAGCTAGAGGAGCAAGATCAAAAAAACTCAAAACCTAGCAGAACACAAGAAATAACTATGATCAGAGCAGAACTGAAGGAGATAGAGACACAAAAAACCCTTCAAAAAATCAATCAATTCAGGAGTTGGTTTTTCAAAAATATCAACAAAATAGAGAGAC
>NW_022447484.1:548-1240 GCF_009761245.1 Sapajus apella | reverse complement strand
GATGCAATAAAAAACGATAAAGGGGATATCACCACAGATTCCACAGAAATTCAAACCATCATCAGAGATTATTACAAACAACTCTATGCACATAAACTAGTAAACCTGGAAGAAATGGATAAATTCCTGGACACTTGCCTCCTCCCAAGCCTAAACCAAGAAGAAGTCGAAACACTGAATAGACCAATAACAAGATCTGAAGTTAAGGCAGCAATTAAGAGCCTACCACCCATAAAAAGCCGAGGTCCAGATGGGTTCACAGCCGAAATCTACCAGACATACAAAGAGTATCTGGTACCATTCCTTCTGAAACTATTCCAAACAATACAAAAAGAGGGAATTCTTCCCAAATCATTTTATGAGACCAACATCATCCTGATTCCAAAACCTGGCAGAGACTCAACAAGAAAAGAAAACTTCAGGCCAATATCCATGATGAACATAGATGCAAAGATCTTCAATAAAATACTGGAAAACCAATTGCAACACTACATCAAAAAGCTTATCCACCATGATCAAGTAGGATTCATCCTGGGGATGCAAGGCTGGTTCAACATACGCGAGTCTATAAACATAATTCACCACATAAACAGAACCCAAGACAAAAACCACATGATTATCTCAATTGTTACAGAGAAGGCCTTTGACAAAATTCAACAGCGCTTTATGCTAAAAACCCTCAATAAACTAGG
>NW_022447484.1:0-448 GCF_009761245.1 Sapajus apella | reverse complement strand
GAGGAAGTCAAATTGTCGCTATTTGCAGATGACATGATTGTATATTTAGAAGACCCCATCGTCTCAGCCCAAAATCTCCTGAAACTGATAAGCAACTTCAGCAAAGTCTCAGGATACAAAATCAATGTGAAAACATCACAAGCATTCGTATACACCAATAACAGACTTAAAGAGAGCCAAATCAAGAACAAACTGCCATTCACAATTGCTACCAAGAGAATAAAATACCTAGGAATAAAACTAACAAGGAATGTAAGGACCTCTTCAAGGAGAACTGCAAACCACTGTTCAACAAAATAAGAGAGGACACAAACAGATGGAGAAACATTCCATGTTCATGGTTAGGAAGGATCAGTATCATGAAAATGAACATACTGCCCAAAGTAAGTTACAGATTCAATGCTATCCCCATCAAGCTACAAATGACCTTCTTCACAGAACTGGAAAA
>NW_022447483.1:0-2084 GCF_009761245.1 Sapajus apella | reverse complement strand
TATGCACACACGCACTTATAAACATACAGACCTGCATGTGCACACACACGCACACACACATGCATACAGACCTGCATATGAACACACACGCGCACACACACACAAGCATATAGACCTACATATGCATGCACACGCACATACAAACGCACATGCACACATGCATGCACGCACGCACACACACACAAGGTAGCACACTGTTTTATACAACTCCATTCTTCCAAGTTGGGACCTTTACAGAACCCTCATCATATTTAATGGCTTCGGCCCGTGCCACTGCGTGGGGCACTGTAATTTATTTAAGTGATTCGCTATGAGCAGACGTTTATCTTAGTCTTCTGTTACAAATCGCACCGTCATGAGTATCTTGGTTCAGATGCCCTTGCGCACATTACAGCGTTATTTTTAATGCCTGCTTGACATGCGACCAGAGTGACGAACGATAACGCAGACGATGCGTCCTGTTTTACACGTCTAGAAACGTCTAGACGTCTCCAGTGTTTTCCACCATCGTGAACAACGCCGTTGCACCATAAATCTCCGCACACCTCTGACTGCTTTTCGTGGGTGAATTTCCAGAAGGAAGCGCGGGGCGGAAGTATTTCCACTTTACCTTTAAGGCTGCTTCAGCAGGGCTGTTCGCGCGGCGGTGCCGGCAGGCGCCTGGGCGGGAGGAGGCCTTCCACAGACGGGCTCCCCGCACCTCTCCGGGGTCGGGCCTCCCGGAGCTGGGCCCCGTTCGGCGGCATTGCCCTCGGTCTTCAGGGTGGCGCCAGGCTCCCGGCTTCCCGGAACTTTGGCTGTTGTCGAGGAAGAAACGTCCGCAGAGGCCTCTCTAAAGGGCGCCCCCGTGCGGCTGGGAGGAGCGGTGAAGCCTCCGACCCCGCCGACGCTTCTCTAAAGGGCGCCCCCGTGCGGCTGGGACGCGCGGTGAAGCCTCTGACCCCGCCGGGGCTTCTCTAAAGGGCGCCCCCGTGCGGCTGGGACGCGCGCTGAAGCCTCCGAGCCCGCCGACGCTTCTCTAAAGGGCGCCCCCGTGCGGCTGGGAGGCGCGGTGAAGCCTCTGACCCCGCCGACGCTTCTCTAAAGGGCGCCCCCGTGCGGCTGGGAGGCGCGCTGAAGCCTCCGAGCCCGCCGAGGAGGGCGAACCAGCTGGCATCACTAAGGGGGGGCCCAGGACGTGCCGCTCGGGCCCTCGCGAGCCTCCGCCAGCTCAGGGGTGTGGGAAGCAGCAGGCTGCCCTCAGGATTCCACCCGTGGCTTTCACCTCCGCCTGCCCTGCGGCACGCACCGGATCTCAGCTCCCGCGGGCTTGGCAGCTGAATTCCAGGGTCTGTGACGGGCTGTGCACTGGGGAGGGCGAGAGGAGGCCGCCAGGTTCCTGACGTCACCTGCCCATCCAGGACGGGAAAGACGGCATCGTGCAAGGGGTCTCCGCGGGCGCTGGAGTGGGCCTGCGAGCTTGCCGTGTCGGCTGCTAGATCTCCGGGAACCGACCGGCTGGCGTCCAGTGCTGCCATTGTGAGAACTGCATCCGAGAACCGTACCGTTCAGTAAATTCTGTCAAAGCAGGGGTAACAGTCAGCACCCCTCAGCTGCCGGTCCCTTCGCTGCTGCTGTGGTTAGCTGCTGAGCCTTCGGCTGCGTCGCCTCGCAGTAGAGACACCAGCATCTGCCCCAGCTCCACGCTCAGCGGCTCAGAGTGCGGTGGGAAGTCGGCCCTGGGCGGCGTTTACACCACAAAAATTGCGAACGCCGCCCCTCCGGGCTGCTCCCTTTAAGCCACCTGCAGAGCTGGCTGTTACACACCCGCCCACACCCACCAAGCCTCCGTCATCCTTCGGGGTGCGGGCTCTGCGGGGTTAACAGAGTCCACAGCCTGCACAAGGGAGCCTGCAAACAGAGCATGCTCACATACAGTGACTGCTCACACAGAGACTGCACACACACACAGAGACTGCACACACACAGAGACTGCACACACACACACAGAGACTGCACACACACACAGAGACTGCACACACACAGAGACTGCACACACACACAGAGACTGCACACACACACAGAGACTGCACACACACACACAG
>NW_022447482.1:702-2084 GCF_009761245.1 Sapajus apella | reverse complement strand
TCCAGAGTGAATTACACTATACGATGTAATGAGAAATATCTTGCTCTAAAACAAAAACGCTGCTATCTAGCAGAAAGGTTGTCAATCTGTACAGTCAACTTACAGAGCTAAACTGATGTGTGTGTGCAGCAGTTCAGAAATCGTTTCTTTGGAGAATCTGGAAACAGATATTTCCAGCCATATACAGGCATATAAGAACTGGCAGTAAGACTGCGTTTTAAACACAGGAGAAACATCTCGTTCAAACTGCTCTGCTTTGTGTTCGTTCACCTTAGGTAGCTGGCTCTATGTTCAGAATGAGCGAGTTAGAAACACGTTTCTTCTAGTAGCTGCGTTTGGATATGCCAGAGTGATTGAAACTATAGGCTGTAATGAGAAATATCTTGCTCTAAAACAAAAAAGCAGGTATCTAGCAGAATCGTTGTCAAACTCTGCAATCAACTTACAGAGTTAAACTGATGTGTGAGAGCAGCAGTTCAGAAATGCTTTCTTTGGAGAATCTGGAAACAGATATTTCCAGCCATATACAGGCATATAAGAACTAGCAGTAAGACTGCATTTAAAACACAGGAGAAACATCTCGTTCAAACTGCTCTGCTTTGTGTTTGCTCACCTTAGCAAGTGGCATCTATGTTCAGATTAAGCGAGTTAGAAACACGTTTCTTCTAAAAGCTGCGTTTGGATATTCCAGAGTCACTGAGACTATAGGCTATAAAGAGAAATATGTTGGTCTAAAACAAAAACGCAGCTATCTAGCAGAATGGTTGTTAAGCTGTACAATCACCTTACAGAGTTAAACTGATGTGTAAGTGCAGCAGTTCAGAAATCCTTTCTTTGCACAATAGGAAAGGAGATATTTCCAGATGTATACAGGCATATGAGAACTAGCAGTAAGACTGCGTTAAAAACACAGGAGAAACGTCTAGTTCAAACTGCTCTGCTTTGTGTTCCTTCAACTTACGAAATTGCATCCATGTGTAGATTCAGCGAGTTAGAAACACGTTTCTTCTAAATGGTGCTTTTGGATATTTTAGAGTGAATGAACCTGCAGGCTGTAATGAGAAATATCTTGCTCTAAAAGAAAAACACAGCTATCTAGCAGAATGGTTGTCAAGCTGTATAATCAATGTACAGAGTTAAGCTGATGTGTGTGTGCAGCAGTTCAGAAATCTTTTCTTTGGAGAATCTGGAAACAGATATTTCCACCAGCATAAAAGCACATCACAATTAGAAGTAACACTGCGTTCGAAACACAGCAGAAACGTCCAGTTCAAACTGCTCTGCTTTGTGTTCGTTCACCTTAGGAAGTTGCCTCTATGTTTAGATTCAGCGAGTTAGAAACACGTTTCTTTTATAATCTGCGTTTGGATATTCCAGAGTGA
>NW_022447482.1:0-602 GCF_009761245.1 Sapajus apella | reverse complement strand
AACTGCTCTGCTTTGTGTTCGTTCACCTTAGGACGTTGCCTCTATGTGTAGATTCAGCGAGTTAGAAACACGTTTCTTTTATAATCAGCGTGTGGATATTCCAGAGTGAATTAGACTATAGGATGTAATGAGAAATATCTTGCTCTAAAACAAAATCGCAGCCATCTAGCAGAATGGTTGTCAATCTGTACAATCAACTTACAGAGTTAAACTGATGTGTGTGTGCAGCAGTTCAGAAATGCTTTCTTTTTAGAATCTGGAAACAGATATTTCCATCAATATTCAGGCATATGAGAACTAGCAGTAAGACTGCCTTTAAAACACAGGAGAAACGTCTAGTTCAATCTGCTCTGCTTTGTGTTCCTTCACCTTAGGAAATTGCATCTATGTGTAGATTCCGCGAGTTAGAAACACGTTTCTTCTAAAAGGTTCTTTTGGATATTTCAGAGTGAATGAGACTGTAGGCTGTAATGAGAAATATCTTGCTCTAAAAGAAAAACACAGCTATCTAGCAGAATGGTTGTCAAGGTGTATAATCAATTTACAGAATTAAGGTGATGTGTGTGTGCAGCAGTTCAGAAATCTTTTCTTTGGAGTATCTT
>NW_022447481.1:0-2084 GCF_009761245.1 Sapajus apella | reverse complement strand
TTCTACTGACACATTATTGGGGTCTTGATCTAATTGGTCTATCTTTGCATGACTAGATAGTTACTGAATCTAGTTTCTTGCAGGTAATGACATCTGTTACCTATAAATTTCACACAATACCTTGCTAAGCTGAAACATAAAACTTTTGTTAATTTACCCTAAATTGAGGAACTAGATTTGCAATTGCCAACCTTTCAATGTTAAAGCAAATCAGAGAAGAGCAATGTGTGTATGTTGTATGCATTTTCTTCCCCAACTATCAAAATTCTTCCCATATTCTCTTGGACACTCTAGGCAACCACCTAAAAAATTTTCCCTCCTAATTTTTTTAGCCAAGATACTAGATTTCAAAAGGTGAAAAACAAAAATTGGACAAAGCCAAAATCTTGTCTTTGCTTCATGACCATTTCAAAGAGCAGGACAATTATGCCAGGACATTGAAAGATGTGGTTCTGATGATTTTTCTTTGATTTCAAATGTTTTCTCTAATTGTTGATCTTATTGCATTAATGTAAAAGAGAAACTATCTACATAACAATGTATACATTCAAAAAATATTCATATTAAGGTGTTCAAAGTTCCACAATGTATTACAGAATAGTGGAATTTTCTAAAATTAGAAATTCAGATTGTTATTAATAAATTCATTATTTTTTCAACATTTTCTGATGTTGGAATTTAAAGAATTGGGTATGCTTTTTCATGATAAGTTCAATTCTAGGAGGGTACCCACTGGTCTGCACAGTATTTTTGTAATCAATTATGTAGAATTTAGTAACCAGAATGTTGCAGAAATGCTGATTTAATCAGGATGAGAATGAAATCAGCCTCTTTTGTAGACTATTGGTATCCCAGAGGCTAACCATTTACTTCGGCTGTGTAGACATTGCTTTGTAATGCCAGGGATCCCTTTCAACCAAGTTGCCTTTGCTTCCCATTGACGTGGTCATGTTCTGATCTCTGTTTTTTCTTAAGTTCTCCCAGATGAGGGGGTGATTATTTGCTGCATAAATGAGGTCCCTTATTTTTTCTCCATCATGAGAAACTTGTTCTCCCTACTGAAAGCATCATGTTGAAAGACGAAATTGAGACAATATTTGAATATAACCCTTCCCATGTGGCCACCATGAGCAGCTTACCACATGGCTCACCAAGAAGTTTGATTAATTTCAGAGAAGCAGAGGTATTTTTCTATGATGTCCTTTTTCTCTTAAAAGCACATCTGATTAAGTTTAGTCTAATCAAGATAATCTCTCATGATAAACAGGAAGCCAATACATTATAACCTAATTACATAAAAAATGTCCCACCACAGTCACACGTTCTCTCACACTCCAGAGAAATGGTTTACACAGCAGGTGTGCACTGAAGTGGGAATCCTGAAGGTCATCTTAGAGTTTTGTCCACCCATCTGAATAGATTTCAAAAATAGCCTTTCAGTTGCTTTTATTGTCTTTCTAAGTAAACAAAGTATCAACTGCAAATAACAATTTAACTGCTTTCTAATTTTATTCATGAAAATAATTCTTTATCATTTTCTGGCTTATATTAAGTATTTCTCATTTATATTATACATTCACATGCAGACATTCATAACAATACAAATGCATCCATTTTTAATTTTTGTTAAATTTTAAAGAACAGATATTAAAGGTAACTTGTTTTCTGTTTGAAAGCATTTGTACTGTATTCAAGATTATTATCTCTGGAGTCAAACTTGCTTGTATTTTAATACTGGCTGTGCTATTTTGAGCAAGCTCTTTCTCTCTCTGGCTCTGTTTCTTTCTTTGTAAATTGAGGATAATAATAATGCCTTTGTTATTAAGTGACTGTATGTGTTAGCCCATTCTAGCACTGCCAGAGGGACATACCCAAGACTAGGTAAATTATAATGAAAAGAGGTTAATTTGACTCACAGTTTAGCATGGCTGGGAGGCCTAAGAAGACTTACAACCATAACAAAAGAGGAAACAAACGCGTCCTTTTTTATATGGTGGCAGGAAGAGAAAAGGTGCTTAGCAAAAGGGGGGAAAGCCCCTTATAAAACCATCACGTTCTTTGGGCATGCTGGCTCACACCTATAA
>NW_022447480.1:1047-2084 GCF_009761245.1 Sapajus apella | reverse complement strand
TGAAACAGTCGTTTCTCCTGTGTTTCAGATTCGATCTTACCGCTTATACTTATGAGCCTGAATACGGCTAGAAATATCTCTTTTCAAAGTATCCAAAGAAAGGGTTTCTCAACTGATCCATTCACACATCTGTTTATCTCTGTAAGTTGAATGTACACCTTGACAATCATTCTGCTACATAGCCCTGTTTTTGTTTTAGAGCCAGATATTTCTCATTACTTCCTATACTCCCATGGACTCAAGTATATACAAAGGCAGCTTGTAGAAGAAAAGTGTTTCTAACTCGCTGAATCTAAACATAGATGCAACTTCCTAAGGTGAACGAACACACAGCAGAGAACTTTAAAACAGACGTTTCTCCTGCAGTTTGGACACGATCATTGCTCTAATTCTTATGTGCCTCTATATGGCTGGTAATATCTCTTTCCAGATTCTCCAAAGAAAGGGTTTCAGAACGGCTACATTCACACATCTGTTTAACTCTCTGAGTTGAATATACTCCTTGACAATCATTCTGCTACATATCTCCGTTTTTGTTTTAGAGCCAGATGTTTCTCATTACATCCTATACTCCTATTCACTCAGGAATATCGAAACGCAGATTTTGGAAGAAACGTGTTTCTAACTCGCTGAACCTAATCATAGGTGCAACTTCCTAAGGTGAAAGAACACACAGCAGAGAAGATTGAAACAGTCGTTTCTCCTGTGTTTCAGATTCGATCTTACCGCTTATTCTTATGAGCCTGAATACGGCTAGAAATATCTCTTTTCAAACTCTCCAAAGAAAGGGTTTCTCAACTGATCCATTCACACATCTGTTTATCTCTGTAAGTTGAATGTACACCTTGACAATCATTCTGCTACATAGCTCCGTTTTTGTTTTAGAGCCAGATATTTCTCATTACCTCCTCTACTCCCTTTCACTCAGGAATATCGAAACACAGCTTTTAGAAGAAACGTGTTTCTAACCAGCTAAATCTAAACACAGAAGCAACTTCCTAAAGTGAACGAACACACAGCAGAAAAGATTGAAACAG
>NW_022447480.1:0-1037 GCF_009761245.1 Sapajus apella | reverse complement strand
TGAAACAGTCGTTTCTCCTGTGTTTCAGATTCGATCTTACCGCTTATACTTATGAGCCTGAATACGGCTAGAAATATCTCTTTTCAAAGTATCCAAAGAAAGGGTTTCTCAACTGATCCATTCACACATCTGTTTATCTCTGTAAGTTGAATGTACACCTTGACAATCATTCTGCTACATAGCCCTGTTTTTGTTTTAGAGCCAGATATTTCTCATTACTTCCTATACTCCCATGGACTCAAGTATATACAAAGGCAGCTTGTAGAAGAAAAGTGTTTCTAACTCGCTGAATCTAAACATAGATGCAACTTCCTAAGGTGAACGAACACACAGCAGAGAACTTTAAAACAGACGTTTCTCCTGCAGTTTGGACACGATCATTGCTCTAATTCTTATGTGCCTCTATATGGCTGGTAATATCTCTTTCCAGATTCTCCAAAGAAAGGGTTTCAGAACGGCTACATTCACACATCTGTTTAACTCTCTGAGTTGAATATACTCCTTGACAATCATTCTGCTACATATCTCCGTTTTTGTTTTAGAGCCAGATGTTTCTCATTACATCCTATACTCCTATTCACTCAGGAATATCGAAACGCAGATTTTGGAAGAAACGTGTTTCTAACTCGCTGAACCTAATCATAGGTGCAACTTCCTAAGGTGAAAGAACACACAGCAGAGAAGATTGAAACAGTCGTTTCTCCTGTGTTTCAGATTCGATCTTACCGCTTATTCTTATGAGCCTGAATACGGCTAGAAATATCTCTTTTCAAACTCTCCAAAGAAAGGGTTTCTCAACTGATCCATTCACACATCTGTTTATCTCTGTAAGTTGAATGTACACCTTGACAATCATTCTGCTACATAGCTCCGTTTTTGTTTTAGAGCCAGATATTTCTCATTACCTCCTCTACTCCCTTTCACTCAGGAATATCGAAACACAGCTTTTAGAAGAAACGTGTTTCTAACCAGCTAAATCTAAACACAGAAGCAACTTCCTAAAGTGAACGAACACACAGCAGAAAAGATTGAAACAG
>NW_022447479.1:0-2084 GCF_009761245.1 Sapajus apella | reverse complement strand
GGGTGGATCACTTGAGGTCAGGAGTTCAAGACCAGACTGGTCAACATGGCAAAACTCCATGTCTACTAAAATACAAAAATCGGCTGTGCATGGGGGCCCATGCCTGTAATCCCAGCTATTCCAAAGGGTGAAATGGGAGAATCACTTGAACCTAGGAGGCAGAGTTTGCAGTGAGCCAAGATTGTGCCACTGCTCTCCAGCCTCGGTGCCAGAGCAGAACTCCATCTCAGAAAAAAAAAAAAAAAAAAAGAAGAAGAAAGAAAGAAAGAAAGAAAGGAAGAAAAAAAGAAAGAAAGAAAAAAGTCCTTTCCCAAGTGCAGGTAGCGTGGTGCTATTCCTTTAGTTATTTCTGCTGGCTCTTCTTCCTCCTCTTCCTCCTCCTCTTCCTCCTCCTCTTCCTCCTCCTCCTCCTCCTCCTCTTCCTCTTCTTCTCCTTCTTTTTCTTCTTCCTTCCCCTCCTCCTCCTTCTTCTTCCTTCCTTCCTCCTCCTCCTCCTTCTCCTTCTTCTCCTTCAAAACGGAGTCTCATTCTGTCACCCAGGCTAGAGTGCTGTGGCATGATCTTGACTCACTGCAACCTCTGCCTCCTGGGTTCAAGGCATTCTCCTACCTCAGCCTCCTGAGTAGTTGGGATTACAGGTGCCCCCTACTATGCCAGGCGAATTTTTGTACTTTTTTAGTAAAGATGGGGTTTCACCATGTTGGCCAGTCTGGTCTTGAACACCTGACTTCAGGTAACCTGCCTGCCCTGGCCTCCCAAAGTACTGAGATCCAACCCAGTCATATCAGCTTCTAAATTTCTCTGAGTCCAGGGATCCTGCCCCCAATACGAGCAGCCCTTTACCTCATTTTGTCCTTCCATAAGGGGCAGATTGTTCTCCCTCAATTCCTAGGTGAGAGGAGTGCCCCAGTGGCACTGGGTGCCTTGCGGAAAACTCACAGCAGGACAAGGCGAAGGCAGAGAAGGCCAGGACTGAGCCTCCTGTCTCCTGGTGCCCAGGGTTGGGGCTATTTCAATATCATTTGGAGGTCATAAGCATCGGATGCCCCCAGAGACGAGAGCAGGAAAGAACACACTCTCCTGCCCTGAAATCTTCCACCCCTGAGTTTAAGGACATCCAGCATGAGACACTGTAGAAACACAAGCAAGCAAACAAGCAAATGCTTCTAGAAGTGGTTGGCTATGGTGTTGCCAACCAACATTGAAAACCCACACCCCTGTGGTCTAGGATGTGAATGCTGCGACATGCCAACTCCCCCTTTTCAGAGCGGAAGACAGAGCTCATTTTCTGCCATCATTCCTGAAGCATAACCCGACCAGCACCCCGGACTCATCATCTGCTGGGGGGGCACTGGGCTGTGGGCTGTTCTTCAGGCACATCTATGGGAGGATCCGAGAGGGATGTCCTCAACGATACCAGCTCTGAGAAACATGGGGTCACTGGGAGGGTGGAGACATCACTTACCCCAGCTCCTTCCAGCCACCAAAGAGGAGGAGCCAGGTGGGAATGGAGGAGGGTCCCTGAGCTCCACGTAGCTTTCTGTGTCTCCCACCATCCTCCCTCCAATTGTCACCTGGACATGGGTCCCCATGACAGGGCCTTTTAGCCAGTGGCGGGGATTTAGATGTGGATTGTGAGTTCTGCAGGTGTTGCTGGTTCCCACACCTCTGTGTTGCATCTCACTATGGGAAGCGAGTATCAGCTGGGATTTATCCCTTCCCATCCAGCCCCCATTGCCTCCATTGCTATCTATCTGAGTTTCCTTTTTGCTGGTGCCTGTCGGGATAGACTGTGAGAAGGAGAGGGAGGTCTGGGGGTTGTGGCACCTGCTGGCACTGCATTTGGAAACCCAAATAAAATGTCTCTTCCACTTTCTTGCCCTAATGCAGATCCCAAATGCTCTCGTTCTATATGTCTCAAACTCATTTTTGCATTGTTCTCATTTCCCAAGCATAGTTGTGCTTAGGGAATATTTATCTTATAATTCTTCTGCACATAAGTAATTCCAAGACATCATTTTCTCACTTTTTGGGGAGCTTTTGCTTCTGCACTTAATAGCCTGTCTTGTTTTCATTTATTCCCA
>NW_022447478.1:0-2085 GCF_009761245.1 Sapajus apella | reverse complement strand
CTGGGCTTGCAGGCGTGAGCCGCCGAGGCTGGCCAAAAGAGTATCTTTTATGGTGAGTGGAATAAACTAAAAGTTCAGAAAAGTTGGCTGGGCATGGTGGCTCATGCCCGTAATCCTAGGACTCTGGTAGGCCGAGGTGGGTGGATCACCTGAGGTCAGGATTTCAAGACCAGCCTGGCCATCATGGTGAAACCGCGTCTTTATCAAAAAAGAAAAAAAATTCAGAAAAGTCAAATAGTAAATATTTAATAAAATAGTAGCTACATCTTAACATTTAAAGTAAAAGATTTTTGGCTGGGTGCAGTGGGTCATGCCTGTAATCCCAGCAATTTGGGAGGCCAAGGTGGGTGGATTACTCAAAGTCGGAATTTCAAGACCAGCTTGGCTAATATGGTGAAACCTCATCTCTACTAAAAATACAAAAAATCAGCCTGGCGTCATGGCAGGCTCCTGTAGTCCCAGCTACTCAGGAGGCTGAGGCAGCAGAATTGCTTTAACCTGGGAGGCAGAGGTTGCCATGAGCCAAGATCACACCACTGCAGTACAGCCTGGGTGACAGAGCAAGACTCTGTCTGGAAAATTAAAAAATAATGATAATAGGGCGGGGTCGGCTGGGTGCGGAGCGGGTTCTGGGACCCAGAGCCCGGTCCAGAGCAGGACCCGAGAGCCGGCGGGGCGCGGCCGGACTGGCAGCTGCTGCTGCTGCTGGTGCTGCCCGCGGGCGCTGCGCGGGGCGGCCTCTGCTTCCGCCCGGGCCAGACCTGCCACCGGCCCCTGCGCCGGGACCCGCTGGCTCCGCGGGGGCGCAGCACATACCCCCGGCCTCATGAGTACCTGTCGCCAGCGGAACTGCCCAAGAGCTGGGACAGGCGCAGTGTGCGTGGTGTCAACTATGCCAGCATCACCAGGAACCAGCACATCCCCAGGACTGCGGCTCCTGCTGGGCCCACGCCAGCACCAGCGCCATGGCGGATCGGATCAACATCAAGAGGAAGGGCGCGTGGCCCCCACCCTCCTGTCTGTGCAGCACGTCACCGACTGCGGTGACGCTGGCTCCGGTGAAGGGGGCAACGACCTGCCTGTGTGGGAGTACCCCACCGGCACGGCATCCCCGATGAGACCTGAACAACTACCAGGCCAAGGACCAGGAGTGTGACAAGTTTAACCAATGTGGGACATGCAATGAATTCAGAGTGCCATGCCATCCGGAGCTACACCCTCTGGAGAGTGGGAGACTACGGCTCTGTCTCTGGGAGGGAGAAGGTGATGACAGAAATCTACGCAAATGGTCCCATCAGCTGTGGAATAATGGCAACAGAAAGGTTGGCTAACTACTCCGGAGGCGTCTATGCCCAATACCAGGGCACCACCTTCATAAACCATGTCGTTTCCGTGGCTGGGTGGAGTGTCAGCGATGAGACTGAGTACTGGATTGTCCGGAACCCGTGGGGTTAACCCTGGGGCGAGAGAGGCTGGTTGAGGATCGTCACCAGCACCTATAAAGATGGAAAGGGCACCAGTTACAACCTTGGCATTGAGAAGTACTGTACATTTGGGGACGCCATCGTTTAAGGCCATGTCACTGGAAGAGTAGTTTTTTAAAGAAAAGGCATCGTGAGCCATTAGGGGATCCTGTGATTATGTGCTCCGGGCTGGCCGGCAGGAACCGGGGTGACTGACTATCAATTTTGGATGGCTGGGATTTAGAAGGAGCGCCTGTCCATGAGGACAGCCTGGTACTGGCTGAGTGCATTCCTGAGAGTTGAAAATGGGATGACTTATAACACAGGCACAGGACAGCTCCGCCTCACAGTGGCTGCAGTCAGCTACCTGGAGAAGAAGTCACCTGCAGGACAGGAAATGATGGGACCTCACTTTTCTTCAGTAGAGGGCTTGATATTTTGTATTTGCCAACTGTGGCCAACGATATGGCATTGAAGAGGTAGAACAATTCAGACTTATCACCGGTTCTCATGTCACTTTGGAATCAGTCTGCAGCTGAAAGTGCCTTGGTGGGAGAGGGAGGAAGGGAGGTGGCTGTTTCAGATCGCCCAAGAAATGAATAAAGTATCTGGCTATACACAC
>NW_022447477.1:0-2086 GCF_009761245.1 Sapajus apella | reverse complement strand
TCAATAGCTTCTGGTGGGCTCTGGATGGTACAGTTAAACAATATACTAAAAGACCTCCCTCAAAGCACGTCCACGCCCCCTCAGCAGCGTCTGCCTCCATCAGCGTTCCACTGCCCAATCAGACTTCCACAGCCTCAGACCCTCCTCTTGGGTTATGGAAATCCACATCTTAGTGTAATGAGCTGAAAAAACCCTGGGTACACCTGTGATCTGTTATTTTTTTTTTTTTTTTTTTAGGAGGGGGTTTCCCCTTTTTTACCCGGCTTGGGGGCAATGGCGCCGTCTCTGGGCACAGCGCAACCTCCGCCTCCTGGGTTCAGGCAATTCTCCTGCCTCAGCCTCCTGAGTAGCTGGGACTACAGGCACGCGCCACCATGTCCAGCTAATTTTTTGTAGTTTTAGTAGAGTCGGGGTTTCACCATGTTGACCAGGATGGTCTTGATCTCTCGACCTCGTGATCCACCCGCCTCGGCCTCCCAAAGCGCTGGGATTACAGGCTTGAGCCACCGCGCCCGGCCTATTTTTTAAAAAATAACAAATATTAAGCCAAACACCTTCCCAGGCTCTGCTGCCTCACAGTAAGAAACATGACTGTGGCGATCTGAATGCTCTGCTGTCTCTTGTGGGCCGGGCGGTTCTGCTTCTCTCCATGCGCTACTGAAATCATACGGCATAGAGTTCGTAAATCTTCTTTACACAGTACACCAGGCCGGCCAGTGCTATCGTGTTGTGCAGTCTCTTTCTGTGCAGGTCGTCCTTCCGGACCAGCACCACCGGGGTGGAAGACGTGAGTGTGTGCAGAGGCAGGCGCGACAGTTTATAGGCGTATTCTACTTGGTACTTGCAGCAAGGGTCAAACTGCCAGGAGATCCCATAGAGGGTGCAGCAGGCCAGGCTCAGCACGCCAGCGGGCAGGGAGATGTAGTGGGAGTAATCTAAGGGCAGCGCCAACGGGGTGAAGAGGCAGGCGGTGCCTGCCAGCATGGCCGTCTCGTGCAGGCAGTTGCCCACGGTGATCCAGTGGGCAGTCTCGTCGCCGATGCGCGTGGGCTCGATCACGATATATTTGTACTTGTAGCATGTGTGAGCATGGATGCTATGGTGAAGCCAAAGGCTGCTCTTTCATACTGGTTTATTTCTTTTTTTCTTTTTTTGAAATGGAATCTCACTCTGTTGCCCAGGCTGGAGTGCAGTGGCATGATCTCGGCTCACTTCAACCTCCACCTCCCCACCTCCCGGGTTCAAGCAATTCTTTGCCTCAGCCTCCTGAGTAGCTAGGATTACAGGCACGTGTCACTACACCCAGCTAATTTTTGTATTTTTGGTAGAGATGGGTTTTCACCATGATGGTCAGGCTGGTTTCAAACTCCTGACCTTGTGATCCGCCCACCTAGACCTCCCAAAGTGCTAGGATTACAGGAGTGAGCCATCACACCCAGCCCATACTAGTTTATTTCTATAAGTAACACATACAGTATACAAAATTAGAAAGGATATGAAAAAATGTATAGAACAAAAAACTAGTGATGTTTTGCCAAAGGTTTAAATTTTATCTATCAACATTTTTTCCATTTTTGCGTATTCCCTATTATTATTCTGAGATTCTCCAATATTTTTATCTCTCTCTCTCTCTCTCTCTCTCTCTCTCTTTTTTTTTTAAATGGAGTCCTACTTTGTCACCAGGCTGGAGTGCAGTGCGGCCATCTGGGCTTACTGCAACCTCTGCCTCCTAGGTTTAAGGGATGCTCCTGCCTCAACTTCCTGAGTAGCTTGGACTACAGGCGCACACCACCACGCCTGGCTAATTTTTGTATTTTTAGTAGAGACGGGGTTTCACCATCTTGGCTAGAATGGTCTCGATGTCTTGACCTCGTGATCCACTCGCCTCAGCCTCCCAAAGTGCTGGGATTACAGGCTGAGCCACCATGGCCAGCCTGTTTTTATCTCTTAAAAGGAAAAACAGCTGGATGGGTGACTCAGGTCTGTAATCCGAGCACTTTGGGAGGCCGAGGCAGGTGGATCACCTGAGGTCAGGAATTTGAGACCAGCCTGACCAACATGATGAAACCCCATCTCTACTAAAAAT
>NW_022447476.1:0-2086 GCF_009761245.1 Sapajus apella | reverse complement strand
CCTCTCAAAGCTTCTCAATTCTAACCAAGACTCTTCCATCTCAAGTAACACAGACACCAATCAAGGTAACACAAAAGAAAAAAAAAAGTGATCATGGCAGAATGTTAATAAAGTAAAGATAATAAAGTTGGAAAAGGACTCTCAAGAATCTAGTTTGATATGAGCTTCATGGAAGAAGGACACCAATCTGAAGCTACTGTCTCCTCTTTGAATGCACACAGGCTCTCATCTTTTTTTTTCTTTTTCTTTCTTTTTTTTTTTTTGAGAGGAGTTTCGTTCTTGTTACCCAGGCTGGAGTGGAGTGCTATGGTGCAATCTCAGCTCACCGCAACCTCTGCCTCCTGGGTTCAAGCAATTATCCTGCCTCAGCCTCCTGAGTAGCTGGGATTACAGGCACATGCAAACATGCCCAGCTAATTTTTGTATTTTTAGTCGAGACAGGGTTTCACCATGTTGACCAGGATGGTCTCGATCTCTTGACCTCATGATCCACCCTCCTCGGCCTCCCAAAGTGCTGGGATTATAGGTGTGAGCCACTGTACCCGGCCAGTCTCATGTTTAACTATCTTACTCTCTTTCTATCCTGACTGTTCTGCTTCCCTACCAATTGCACTGGGGATGACAGTGCAAAGATGAGTAGGACAAAGCCCCTGTCCTGTGAGCTTAGAGACCAGTACCGATAGACAGGAAGACAGATATACAAAAACAACTCAGCACTGGTTGCAATGTTGCAGAAGATACAGTGTTCTGCAGCGATGCAGAAGATAACATTCTATAATGTTGCAGAAGATACAGGCGGGAGGAAAGACTCAAACACAGGAATGTTCATCTCCATATGGGCAGAGGGCAATGAACATTTTAAGGGGTTTCAAGGGAGATAGAATATTTACAGCAAGACTTCAAGGTAACCAGATATGGTACAAGGGAAACTAGAGAGGTAGATAAGATCCAGATCATGGGTGTCCCCATGTGATATCCCAGGGAAAGCTGAGGGGACTCCATGATCTCATTTGGGTCATGGTCATTCTGACAACAATGTGGGAAATAATTTGTACCCAGGCTAGAATATAGATCACAGATCCTATGGTCCTGAACAGCACAGTCCAGTGAGAGATGAGAAAGATGAAAATCCAGGAAACTGGGACTAAAGGATAAGATGAAGATAAGGTGCGGGAAGTAGGTTGAGCTAATAGTGTTGGTGGCTGACCACAAAACAGCAGAATTCTGGGTAAGCTAAGCAGGTTGATCTTCAATCTCAATCTTCTGATGACCCCTCCTGCCTGACAAGGGTGAGCGCTGTCCCTGTCTTACCATTTTCAGACTGTGAGTATCTCCTCTATTTTCCACATCATGTCCGAGTCTCAACAGTCATAAAATTTGTGGCTGTACCTCATTCTCAAGTTATCTGCCTTTTTGGCACCTCTTTGATCATTTTACACCCTTGGATTCCCCCACCCAACTCTCTTTTCCACTGTCTACTCTATAAATGGCTTAGTTCCAAATTCTAGCTGTAAAGTTTCTTATCTTCTGTTGCTTGATGCCCATAGCTTGCAATAATCATAAGGGAGAATTGTGTGGGGAACCTGTAACTTCAGAATTTAGGTATGGCTCTCCTGATATGTGTCTGTGTCATATTGAGGAAACCTCACATGCCCTCAGTTTTCATATCTGTACAACAAGAGGCTTGCATTCGATAATTTTGGGAGAAATTATAGGTATAAAAATGCCAAGAATTACCATTCACCTGGAATAGGAACCTGAAAATGCTTATTGAGAAAACGTGGAAAAGAGGAATTTTGGAAGCAAAAAAGACATGAATTTCAAGCATAGTTTTATCACATTCTATATTTACGTCTTTGAACTTTTGTTTCTTCATTTGTAAGATGAAGCTAACAGCTATATTGCTGAGGTATTTTTGTGAATATGTGAGATAAAGCACAGAGTAGCTCCCATGTGGCATGCAGCAGACAGATAACCAATGGCATCTATTGCTATTATTACTTGGAATTAAATTCAATAAAAAAGAACATTTAAGTCAGTTCTGATGAATGTATTTATGACTCTAACAATGTGTTTTCTTAGCTCT
>NW_022447475.1:0-2086 GCF_009761245.1 Sapajus apella | reverse complement strand
GAGTGGCTCCATAGCAGGAATGAGATTGGAAAATAAGGCTCTTTTTTGGGGGGGACTGAGTCTTGCTCTGTCACCCAGGCTGGAGGGCAGTGGCACATTCCCGGCTCACTGCAACCTCCATTTCCCAGGTTCAACCAATTCTCCTGCCTCAGCCTCCCAAGTAGCTGGGATTACAGGTGGGTGCCACCATGTCTGGCTAATTTCTGTATTTTTAGTAGAGACGGGGTTTTGCCATGTTGGCCACGCTTGTCTCGAACTCCTGACCTCAAGTGATCCGCCAGACTCAGCTTCCCAAAGTGCTGGGATTACAGGTGACTCTCTCTATATATATATATATTTTTTTTTTTTTGAGACGGAGTCTTGCTCTGTCACCCAAGCTAGAATGCAGTGGTGCAATCTTGGCTCACTGCAACCTCTGCCTCCCGGGTTCAAGCGAATCTCCTGCCTCAGCCTCCCAGGTAGCTGGGACTACAGGCACGTGCCACTAGCTAATTTTTGTAATTTTAGTAGAGACAGAGTTTCACCATGTTGGCCAGGATGGTCTCTATCTCTTAAACTCATAATCTGCGTGCCTCGGCCTCCCAAAGTGCTGGAACTACAGGCATGAGCCAATGAGCCCGGCCGTATTTGTTTCCTTTTTTTTTTTTTTTAAGACAGAGTCTCACTGTTACTGAAGCTGGAGTGCAGTGGCTATTCACAGTGCAATACCACTGCTGACTCTAGTTCTTATTCTGAGGTTTATTCACAATGTTGGCAGAGCATGTATACCTTAAACAGCTGGTTGTTTCACTCAAGTATACATTACTGAGAAGAGGAATATTTCAGAAAAGGTAGAGGGAAGAGAAAAAACTGACTCTAACAACACATTTTTGAGAAGCTTTGGCTGTTAATCACAGACCTGGTCACCAAAATCATCCAAGAATTCTCTATATTTCTCACACAAATGGAATCTAAATAAACAAGAAAGGGAGCTGGGGCCACATATTTGGGCTTCTAATGTTATAGTATCATTATTAATTTAATTCATTTCTTTAACTATATCTTGCATAAATCTTTTTTTTTTTTCTGAGACAGAGTCTTGCTCTGTTGCCCAGGCTGGAGTGCAGTGGCACTGTCTTGGCTCACTGAAACCTCCGCCTGCTGGGTTCAAGCAATTCTCCTGCCTCAGCCGCCCGAATAGCTGGGATTACAGGTGCACGCCACCACACCCAGCTAATTTTTTGTATTTTTAGTAGAGACAGGGTTTCACCATGTTAGCCAGGATGGCCTAGATCTCCTGGCCTCATGATCTACCCACCTTGACCTCCCAAAGTGCTGGGATTACAGGCATGAGCTACCGTGCCTGGCCTATCTTGCATAATTCTAAAACTTATGTAAAAGAGCATTTTATCATTATGAACCTTAACCACCCTGTCTCTAAAACAGGGTTCTGTTTTTTGTTTTGTCTTTATTTTTTTGAGATGGAGTCTCACACTGTCACCCAGGCTGGAGTGGAGTGGCACGATCTCAGCTCACTGCAACCTCCACCTCTCAGATTCAGGCAATTCTCCTGCCTCAGCCTCCCGAGTAGCTGGGATTACAGGCATGCACCACCACATCCTGGTAATTTTTGTATTTTTTTTAGTACAGACAGGGTTTCACCATGTTGGTCAGGCTAGTCTGGAACTCCTGACCTTGTGATCTGCCCACCTTGGCCTCCCAAACTGCTGGGACTACAAGTGTGAGCCATCACGTCCAGCTTACAACAGGGTTTTTGAAAGTTTCAACTAGACTTAAAACTCCTAGAAAGCAAGAAGAGTATGAAAATCCCTCTCAGTACACCAATTACCTAAATGCTAGTCTTATAGAAAGTAATCAGCCAGGTGCAGTGGCTCACGTCTGTAATCCAGGCATATCTCTTGAGGTCAGGAGTTTGAGATCACCCTTATGACATGGTGAAACCAAGTCTCAACTAAAAATACAAAAATTAGCTAGGCATGGCAGCACGTGCCTGTAATCCCAGCTATTTGGAAGGCTGAGGCAGGAGAATCACTTGAATGCAGGAGGCAGAGAGTGCAGTGAACTGAAATGGTGCCACTGTACTCCA
>NW_022447474.1:165-2086 GCF_009761245.1 Sapajus apella | reverse complement strand
AGAAATATCTGGCTCTAAAACAAAAACAGAGCTATATAACAGAATGACTGTTATGGTGTTTATTCAACTTGCAGAGATAAACAGATGTGTGAATGTATTAGTTCAGAACCCCTTTCTTTTGAGAATCTGGAAACAGATATTTTCCGGCATATACAGGTCATAAGAATTAGTGGTAAGTTCGTTTCTAAACCACAGTAGAAACAGCTATTTCAAATGTTCTGCTGTGTGTCCGTTGACCTTAGCAAGTTGCATCTATGTTTAGATTCAGCGAGTGAGAAACACTTTTCTTCTAAAAGCTGCGATTGGATATTCTGAGAAATATCTGGTTCTAAAACAAAAACGAGCCTATGTGGCAGAATGATTGTCAAGGTGTATATTTAACGTACAGAGCTAAACAGAAGTGTGAATGTAGCATTTCAGAAACCCTTTCATTCGAGAATCTGGAAACAGATCTTGCCTACCGTATACAGGCTCATAAGAATTAGCGGTAATATCGCGTCTGTACAACAGGATAATCATCTCTTTCTAACTGCTCTGATGTGTGTTCGTTCTCTGTAGAATGCTGCATCAATGTTTAGATTCAGCGAGTTACAAACACGTTTCTTCTAAAAGCTGCGTTTGGATATTCCTGAGTGAATATGAATACAGAGTGTAATTAGAAACATCTAGCTCTAAAACAAAAACGGAGCTATGTAGCAGAATGATTGTAAAGGTGTATATTCAACTTACAGAGTTAAACAGTTGTGTGAATGTAGCAGTTCAGAAACACTTTCTTTCGAGAATCTGGAAAGAGATGTTTCCAGCCAAAAAAAGGCTCATAAGAATTAGAGGTAAGATAGCGTCAAAACCACAGGAGAAATGTCTCTTTCAAACTGTTCTGCTGTGGGTTCGTTGACCTTAGGAAGTTGCATCTATGTTTAGATTCAGCGAGTTAGAAACACGTTTCTTCTAAAAGCTGCGTTTGGATATTCCTGTGTGAATGAGAGCATATGGTGTAATGAGAAATATCTGGCTCTATAATAAAAACGGAGCTATGTAGCAGAATGATAGTCAAGGTGTATATTCAACTTACAGAGGTAAACAGATGTGTGAATGTAGCAGTTTAGAAGCTCTTTCTTTGGAGAATCTGGAAAGAGTTTTTTCCAGCCATAAACGGGCTCATAAGAATTAGAGGTAATATCGCGTCCAAACCACAGGAGAAACGTCTCTTTCAAACTGCTCTGCTGAGCGTTCATTGACCTTAGCGCGTTGCATCTATGTTCAGATTCAACGAGTTAGAAACCACAGGAGAAACATCTATTTCAAACTGCTCTGCTGTGTGTTCGTTGACCTTAGGAAGTTGCATCTATGATTAGATTCAGCGAGTGAGAAACCCTTTTCTTCTAAAAGCTGCGTTTGGATATTCCCAGAAATATCCGGTTCTAAAACAAAAACGAGCCTATGTGGCAGAATGATTGTCAAGGTGTATGTTCAACTTACAGAGTTAAACAGATGTGTGAATGTAGTAGTTCAGAAACACTTTCATTCGAGAATCTGGAAACAGATAATTCCTGCCATATACAGGCTCATAAGAATTAGCGGTAAGATTGTGTCTAAACTACAGGGAAACGGCTCTTTCAAACTGCTCTTCTGTGTGTTCGTTCACTTTCGAAAGTTCCATCTATGTTTAGATTCAGAGAGTTAGAAACACGTTTCTTGTAAAAGCTGCGTTTGGATATTCTTGAGTGAATGGGAGTTTAGGGTTTAATGAGAAATATCTGGCTCTAAAACAAAAACGGGGCTAAGTAGCAGAATGATAGCCAAGGTGTATATTCCACTTACAGAGTTAAACTGATGTGTGAATGCAGCGGTTCAGAAACACTTTCCTTCGAGAACCTGAAAAGAGATATTTCCAGCCATATACAGGATCATAAGAATTAGC
>NW_022447474.1:0-155 GCF_009761245.1 Sapajus apella | reverse complement strand
GAGTATAGGGTGTAATGAGAAATATCTGGCTCTAAAACAAAAACGGATATATGTAGCAGAATGATTCTCAAGGTCTATATTCAACTTACAGAGTTAAACAGATGCGTGAATGTAGCAGCTCAGAAACACATTCATTTGAGAATCCGGAAAGAGAC
>NW_022447473.1:0-2086 GCF_009761245.1 Sapajus apella | reverse complement strand
CTGGTGAGAAAAGTCCACAGTTTAATCATTCCTCCCCAACTTGTAACTCCGCCCTGAACTTCTGGACTCAAGCGTTGGAGATGTCAGGCAAACCTCAGGCCGCTCTGCGTTGGGTCAGCCCCTTAGGGCTGTTTTCCCACCATGCATGGCACAAGCGGAATCTATGCCTGTTACCCACGCTCCCTGCGCCCTGGCACCCCGCTCCTGTGATCATGTCGGAATTTAAAGCAGCAGAGCAGAGAGCGCTTGGACCATCCAACTGGTTGCTGCGGCCATCTCTGCGAGCAGTGCGTTTGTGTTCCAGGCTGCTTAGTTCATGCCTCCGAGAAGGGGGTCTCCTGCTGCCAGCTAAGTGTGTGAGACCTTGTGTGCGCATCTCCCCTCTGAATCCCAGCGATGGGTGGCCTTAGCTTTGGCTCCAAGGAAAAACAGCAGCTGCTGGAGCGGTTGCTCATCCTCCGGCCTTCAAGCCCCACAGAAATGTCAGAGGTTACTATGTCGTGGTGGTCGGCACCGCTGGTGTGGGGAAAAGCACGCTGCTGCAGAAGGGGCGACCGGCCCCTTCCGTCATGAGTACCTGCCAACCACTGTAAACGCTTACTGCCAGTGGCTGGGCCGCGGCCACGGTGTGCTCTCCCTGCACGTCACCGACAGCAAGAGTGGCGACACAACCGCAACCGCGCACTGCAGCGCTGCGCTACAGCCCGGGGCCATGCCTTCGTCCAGGTCTACTCAGTCACCTAGAAGGAAACCCTGGAAGAGTGGAAAGCCTTCTATGAGCCGATCTGCAAGATCAAAGGTAACAACCTGCATAAGTTCCCCATCGTGCTGGTGGGAAATAAAAGTGATGACACCCGCCTGGAGATGGCCCTGAGAGATGGTGCCACCTGTGCGCTGGGGTGGAATTGTGCCTTCACGGAGATCTCGGCCAGGGCAGGTGTGGGTGTGCAGGAGCTGTTTCACATGCCGCTGGATTACAAGAACCAGCACGACCCCGCCCTCCAGGAGCCCCAGAAGTGCCAGATGCCCAAGACCATTGAGAAGATGCTTGACAAGTGCATAATTATTTTATTTTATTTTTCAGAGGAAGAAAGAGAGAAAGAAAAAGAATAAAAAAAGAAAAAGAAAAAAGAACGCAGGAGAGGAAGAAAGAGGGAGAGGAAGAGGGAGACAGAAAAGGGGTGTTGCTTTATTGCCTGGGCTAGAATGCAGTCTAAAAATCAGTATGCCTGCAATTGTGTTAATAATAGAGACATAAAAAAAAATGAGGGAAGAAAATAATTAACAAGCAGCCAACCAATATTTCATTTAAAACTGTAAATAGATGTGATGTGGTACTGATAAGAGTATATATTTTGTGTATTTAAAGTGGAGAGTTCTATAAATGTTAATTAAGTCTACTTGTTCCAGACCTGAGTTCAAGTCCTGGATATCGATGTTAACTTTCTGTCTCACTGATCTGGCTAATATTGATGTTGAAGTCCCCACTATTATTGTGTGGGAGTTCAAGTCTCTTTATAAGTCTTATATATCTGGGTATTCCTGTATTGGGTGCGCATATATTTAGGGTCTTTAGCTCTTCTTGTTACATTGATCCTTTTATTATGTAATATCCTTCTTTGCTTCTTTTGATCTTTGTTTCTTTAAAGTCTATTTTATCAGCAAAAATTGCAACTCCTGCTTTCTATTTATTTATTTTTGCTCTCCATTTGGTTGGCAAACTTTTCTCCATCCCTTTGTTTTGAATCTTTGTGTATCCTTGCATGTGAGATGGATCTGGATGTACCATACCAATGGGTCTTGGCTTTTTTTGCCTGTCTGTGTCTTTGGATTGGGGGATTTAGTCGATTTAAATTTAGAATTAATAACAATATATGTGAGTTTGATACTGCCATTTAACGTTAGCTGGCTGTTTTGCCCATTAGTTGATGCAAGTCCTTAATTCTGTTGATGTTCTTTATTTTTTGGTATTTTTTAGAAAGGCTGATACTGGTTGTTCCTTTCTATTTATAGTGGTTCTTTCAGAAGCTCTTGTAAAGCAAGTGCATAATCATGTGAGCCCTGGGCCTTAAGAGCCAGCTCTTCC
>NW_022447472.1:0-2087 GCF_009761245.1 Sapajus apella | reverse complement strand
GCAGTTTGAACTAGATGTTTCTCCTGTGTTTTAAACGCAGTCTTACTTCTTATTCTTATAAGCCTGTATATGGCTGGAAATATCTGTTTCAATATTCTGCAGCGAAAGGATTTCTGAACTACTGCACACACACGTCAGTTTATCTCTGTAAGAAGATTGTACAGCTTGACAACCATTCTGCTAGATTGCTGCGTTTTTGTTTTAGAGCAAGATATTTCTCATTACGGTCTTTAGTCTCAGTCATTCTGGAATATCCAAACGCAGCTTTTAGAAGAAACGTCTTTATAACTCGTTGAATCTAAACATACATGCAACTTCCTAAGTGGAACGAACACAAAGCAGAGCAGTTTGAAGTACATGTTTCTCCTGTGTTTTAAACGCAGTCTCACTGCTAGTTCTTAGAAGCCTGTATATGGCTGGAAATATCTGTTTCCAGATTCTCCAAAGAAAGGATTTCTGAAGTACTGCACACACACGTCCGTTTAACTCTGGAAGAAGAGTGTACAGCTTGACAACCATTCTGCTAGATAGCTGCGTTTTTCTTTTAGAGGAAGATATTTCTCATTACGGCCTTTAGTCTCAGTCATTCTGGAATATCCAAACGCAGCTTTTAGAAGAAACGTGTTTCTAATTCGCTGAATCTAAACATATATGCAACGTCCTAAGGTGAACGAACACAAAGCAGAGCAGTTTGAACTAGACGTTTCTCCTGTGTTTTAAACGCAGTCTTACTGCTAGGTCTTAAATGCCTGGGTAAGGCTGGAAATATCTGTTTCCAGATTCCCCAAAGAAAAGATTTCAGAACCTCTGCACACACACATCAATTTACCTCCATAAGATGATTTTTCTTCTTGACAACCATTCTGCTAGACTGCTGCGTTTTTGTTTTAGAGCAAGGTATTTCTCATTACAGACTTAAGTCTCAGTCACTCTGGAATATCCAAACGCAGATTTTTAGAAGAAACGTTTTTCTATCTCACGGATTCTAAACATACATGGAACTTCCTAAGGTGAACGATCACAAAGCAAAGAAGTTTGAACTAGACGTTTCTCCTGGGTTTTAAACGCAGTCTTACTGGTAGTTCTCATATGCCTGTATATGGCTGGAAATATCTGTTTAAAGATTCTCGAAGCAAAGGATTTCTGAAGTGCTGCAAACACACATCAGTTTAACTCTGTAAGTCGATTGTACAGCTTGACAACCATTCTGCTAGATAGCTGCATTTTTGTTTTAGAGCAAGATGTTTCTGATTATGGCCTACTGGCTCTTTCACACTGGAATATCCAAACGCTGCTTTAGAAGAAACGTGTTTCTAACTCGCTGATTCTAAACATAGATGCAACTTCTTAAGCTGAACGAACACAAACAAGAGCACTTTGAACTAGAATTTTCTCCTGTGTTTTAAACGCCGTCTTACTGCTAGGTCTTAAATGCTTGGCCAAGGCTGGAAATATCTGTTTCCAGATTCCCCAAAGAAATGATTTCAGAACTTCTGCACACACAAATCAATTTATCTCCCTAAGAGGATTCTACAGCTTCACAACCATTCTGCTAGATAGCTGCGTTTTTGTTTTAGAGCAAGATATTTCTCATTAGGGCCTGCAGGATCTTTCACACTGGAATATCCAAACGCTGCTTTAAGAAGAAATTTGTTTCTAACTCGATGAATCTAAACATAGATGCAACTTCCTCAGGCAAACGAACACAAAGCAGAGCAGTTTGAACAAGACGTTTCTCCTGGGTTTTAAACGCAGTCTTACTGCTTGTTCTTAAATGCCTGGGCAAGTCTGGAAATATCTGTTTCCAGATTCCCCAAAGAAAAGATTTCAGAACCTCTGCACACACACATCAATTTAAATCCATAAGATGATTTTACAGCTTGACAACCATTCTGCTAGACAGTTGCGTTTTTGTTTTAGAGCAAGATATTTCTCATTACAGACTTAAGTCTAAGTCACTCTGGAATATCCAAACGCAGATTTTAGAAGAAACGTTTTTCTAACTCGCTGAATCTAAACATAGATGGAATTTCCAAAGGTGAACGAACACAAAGCAGAGCAGTTTGAACTAGACGTTTCTCCTGTGT
>NW_022447471.1:0-2087 GCF_009761245.1 Sapajus apella | reverse complement strand
TCAGGAGCTCAAGACCAGCCTGGCCAACATGGTGAAACCCTGCCTCTACTAAATATACAAAAATTAGCCAGGCGTGGTGGTGCCCACAAGGGATGCGAGCTAATTGGGGAGTTGAGGCACCAGTACCAGGGTACTCCCTGCTCTTGATGGTGCCACTTATGGACACCACAGGTTCTATTAGGAACAGGGTCCCCTTCCAGCTCCTCACAGTGGGTACTGTGTGCTATCACCGTGTTTCCCCCAGTGCCCCCAGAACACAGCTTTGCCTACTGGGCCTTAGCAGAAACCAGAACCAAATGGAAGTTCAGTAGCGTCAGATATTTAGACCAACAGTCTAGATGCTACTTGTCTGCAGGATCTTAGGTGGTACAGAGAGGACTCCTGTAAACATGATTTAGCCTTTTGCTGAGCAAAACAGGTGGTTCTGTGCCTGTGTGAGAAATCAATAGCTGGGATTGTAACCCCAGTCCCACATCCACCTTACTGAAGACGTGGAAAAGTTGCTAAATACTTTTGCCACTGTCTTCCATCTTTAACTAAATGTTAAAATACCCATTGCTATTTTCTACAAGTATGGGAAGGATGAAACTAATTTTGATGAAGAGAATGGTTAGTTTCTCGAGACAAGACAGGACATCATTCATCACTTTCATGGTGGTCAACCTATAGAACTTACTGTATGTCTTCAGCTGGTAGTTCAGGAAGTAGGCCACCTGGCTCATAAGAAGTCTATTTTTGCTGGCTCTGATATTCCGTTTGGTCTCTTCCTGCTGGGAGTAGGAATTCTCGATGGTATTTGGAAAGTTCGCCTCTGTCGTCTTCCCGGAACACGTCCTGCAGGATGCCACCATGCTGACATTTGGGGCACCACAGGGAGAGCCAGGGACTGGGGAGAAGAAACCCAAACACATGATGGGTTAAAAACTGGAAATCAAATAGTTTTAATCAGGACCGGGGGATGTCAGTAACTCAAATTCTTAACTTACTGTTGAGAAAAACCTGATCCCTCCTCACAGTACTTTAGGGTCCTTAACCGCAAAAACAAGGATCGTAATGCTTGAGCTGAGAACTGAAGGTGCTGTCTGCAGCTCAGATTCTGACAAGAGTGTGGGATAGAGTGGCCAGTGCCCCAGGTAATGGTCTGCTGTTGCAACAACAGAATTAGAAGCTGGGCGTGTCATGGAATCTTAGGAGCCCTTCATTCCATTGCCCAGGGCTTGCTAAAACACAGGCCTCCTGGTCTCACCTGAGGTCACAACAGATGGGGACCATTACTCTATAAGTCACTCTCAGTATTTGTGTACTGTTGTGACAATGTCACAGTCCCATCTCATTCCCAATACATCTAAGCATGTGCATCATTTTTCATCTCTTATGTGTATAAAACCATCAAGGCAGAAACAGCTTCCCAACATGTGATACTTTCTTAATGCTAGTCATGAAGTCAGTCACCTCTCCTTCTCATATGTTAAAACAGAATTGAAGGCTTTTCAGACAGTGTGGCGATTCCTCAAGGACATAGAAATAGAAATTCCATTTGACCCAGCAATCCCATTACTGGGTATATATCCAAAGGATTACAAATCGTTCTGCTATAAGGACACGTGTACACGAATGTTCATTGCGGCACTGATTACAATAGCAAGGACCTGGAACCAACCCAAATGCCCATCGACGATAGACTGGATAGGGAAAATGTGGCACATATACACCATGGAATATTATGCAGCCATCAAAAACGATGAGTTTGGGTCCTTTGTGGGGACATGGATGAACCTGGAAACCATCATTCTCAGCAAACTGACAGAGGAGCAGAAGCCAAACACCGCATGTTCTCACTCATAGGCGGGTGTTGAACGATGAGAGCACATGGACACAGGGAGGGGAGCACTACACACTGGGGTCAGTTGGGGGGAAATAGGGGAGGGAGGGTGGGGGGTGGGAAGCTGGGGAGAGATAGCAAGGGGAGAAATGCCAGATGTAGGTGATGGGGAGGAAGGCAGCAAATCACACTGCCACGTGTGTTCCTATGCAACAATTTTGCATGTTCTTCACATGTACCCCAAAACCTAAAATGCAATAAAATA
>NW_022447470.1:0-2087 GCF_009761245.1 Sapajus apella | reverse complement strand
GCAGTTTGAACTAGATGTTTCTCCTGTGTTTTAAACGCAGTCTTACTTCTTATTCTTATAAGCCTGTATATGGCTGGAAATATCTGTTTCAATATTCTGCAGCGAAAGGATTTCTGAACTACTGCACACACACGTCAGTTTATCTCTGTAAGAAGATTGTACAGCTTGACAACCATTCTGCTAGATTGCTGCGTTTTTGTTTTAGAGCAAGATATTTCTCATTACGGTCTTTAGTCTCAGTCATTCTGGAATATCCAAACGCAGCTTTTAGAAGAAACGTCTTTATAACTCGTTGAATCTAAACATACATGCAACTTCCTAAGTGGAACGAACACAAAGCAGAGCAGTTTGAAGTACATGTTTCTCCTGTGTTTTAAACGCAGTCTCACTGCTAGTTCTTAGAAGCCTGTATATGGCTGGAAATATCTGTTTCCAGATTCTCCAAAGAAAGGATTTCTGAAGTACTGCACACACACGTCCGTTTAACTCTGGAAGAAGAGTGTACAGCTTGACAACCATTCTGCTAGATAGCTGCGTTTTTCTTTTAGAGGAAGATATTTCTCATTACGGCCTTTAGTCTCAGTCATTCTGGAATATCCAAACGCAGCTTTTAGAAGAAACGTGTTTCTAATTCGCTGAATCTAAACATATATGCAACGTCCTAAGGTGAACGAACACAAAGCAGAGCAGTTTGAACTAGACGTTTCTCCTGTGTTTTAAACGCAGTCTTACTGCTAGGTCTTAAATGCCTGGGTAAGGCTGGAAATATCTGTTTCCAGATTCCCCAAAGAAAAGATTTCAGAACCTCTGCACACACACATCAATTTACCTCCATAAGATGATTTTTCTTCTTGACAACCATTCTGCTAGACTGCTGCGTTTTTGTTTTAGAGCAAGGTATTTCTCATTACAGACTTAAGTCTCAGTCACTCTGGAATATCCAAACGCAGATTTTTAGAAGAAACGTTTTTCTATCTCACGGATTCTAAACATACATGGAACTTCCTAAGGTGAACGATCACAAAGCAAAGAAGTTTGAACTAGACGTTTCTCCTGGGTTTTAAACGCAGTCTTACTGGTAGTTCTCATATGCCTGTATATGGCTGGAAATATCTGTTTAAAGATTCTCGAAGCAAAGGATTTCTGAAGTGCTGCAAACACACATCAGTTTAACTCTGTAAGTCGATTGTACAGCTTGACAACCATTCTGCTAGATAGCTGCATTTTTGTTTTAGAGCAAGATGTTTCTGATTATGGCCTACTGGCTCTTTCACACTGGAATATCCAAACGCTGCTTTAGAAGAAACGTGTTTCTAACTCGCTGATTCTAAACATAGATGCAACTTCTTAAGCTGAACGAACACAAACAAGAGCACTTTGAACTAGAATTTTCTCCTGTGTTTTAAACGCCGTCTTACTGCTAGGTCTTAAATGCTTGGCCAAGGCTGGAAATATCTGTTTCCAGATTCCCCAAAGAAATGATTTCAGAACTTCTGCACACACAAATCAATTTATCTCCCTAAGAGGATTCTACAGCTTCACAACCATTCTGCTAGATAGCTGCGTTTTTGTTTTAGAGCAAGATATTTCTCATTAGGGCCTGCAGGATCTTTCACACTGGAATATCCAAACGCTGCTTTAAGAAGAAATTTGTTTCTAACTCGATGAATCTAAACATAGATGCAACTTCCTCAGGCAAACGAACACAAAGCAGAGCAGTTTGAACAAGACGTTTCTCCTGGGTTTTAAACGCAGTCTTACTGCTTGTTCTTAAATGCCTGGGCAAGTCTGGAAATATCTGTTTCCAGATTCCCCAAAGAAAAGATTTCAGAACCTCTGCACACACACATCAATTTAAATCCATAAGATGATTTTACAGCTTGACAACCATTCTGCTAGACAGTTGCGTTTTTGTTTTAGAGCAAGATATTTCTCATTACAGACTTAAGTCTAAGTCACTCTGGAATATCCAAACGCAGATTTTAGAAGAAACGTTTTTCTAACTCGCTGAATCTAAACATAGATGGAATTTCCAAAGGTGAACGAACACAAAGCAGAGCAGTTTGAACTAGACGTTTCTCCTGTGT
>NW_022447469.1:0-2087 GCF_009761245.1 Sapajus apella | reverse complement strand
GAGGTCAGGAATTTGAGACCAGCCTGGCCAACATGGTGAAACCCCATCTCTACTAAAAATACAAAAATTATCCAGGCCTGGTGGCAGGCACATGTAATCCCAGCTACTCAGGAGGCTGAGACAAGAGAATCGCTTGAAACCAGAAGGCAGAGGTGGCAGTGAGCCATTTCAATGCCACTATACTCCAGCCTGGGCCACAAGAGTGGAACTCCGGCCGAGTGCGGTGGCTCACACCTGTAATCCCTGCACTTTGGGAGGCCAGGGCGGGTGGATCACCTGAGGTCAGGAGTTTAAGACCAGTGTGGCCAACATGATGAAACCCTGCCTCTAGTAAAAATACAAAAAATTAGCTGGGTATGGTGGCTCTTGACTTTAATCCCAGCTAGTCGGTGGGGCGCTGTGACTCACGCCTGTAATCCCAGTTCTTAGAGAAGCAGAGGCAGGAGGATAGCTTGAGCCCAGGAGTTCGAGACCTTCCTGGGAAATATAGCAAGACCCCATCTCCACAAAAAGGAAAAGAAGAAAAAGACAAAGAAAAGCGTAATCCCAGCTACTCAGGAGGCTGAGGCACAAGAATCACTTGAACCCAGGAGACAGAGGTTACAATAAGCCAAGATCACGCCACTGCACTCCAGCCTGGCGACAGAGCAAGACTCCAGCTCAGAAAAAAAAAAATTAACAGGGTGTGGGGGGGTGGGCCTGTAATCCCAGCTACTTGGGAGGCTGAGGTGGGAGGATCACTTGAGCCTAGGAGATCAAGGCTGCAATGAACCTTGAAATTGTAGCACTCCAGCCTGGGTGACAAAGTGAGGACCTGTCTCAAAAAACAAAAACCAGGCCGGGCGTGGTGGCTCACGCCTGTAATCCAAGCACTTTGGAGGCCAAGGCAGGCGGATCACCTGAGGTCGGGAGTTCAAGACCAGCCTGACCAACATGGTGAAACCCTGTCTTTAAAAAAAAAAAAAAACCACACACACACAATTTACCATCATATTTATCATTGCCATTCTTCCAGATATTTGTGGAAAATGTCCCAGAGATTGTCAGTTAGGCCTGTTTTACAGATGACAAAGCTGAAACAGAAGAGGTCCAGTGATTTCCCCAAACCAGGAAAGCAGTGTGGAGTAAAGCTGGAACCCTGGCCTCTCTTTGGCTCCCATCTCACAGGTCAGAACCTTTCAGGCAATGGTCAGCTTCAGGTAACTTGTGCCTCCTCTGTATTGAGGAGCCCCAGAGACACAGGTCCTGCACAGCCCCTGGGGCTCTCATGGCATGAGGTCAAATAAGCCCAGGCACATGATTCCAGACCAGCCCAAGGAATGGCCTAGAGGAGCTGGGCCTTCCCACTCCAGGCCTGGCGACCTTCCGTGACAGAAAACATTCCCTGCCTCCTCCTTGGGTGTTGTCAGGGGAAAACAATTTCTAATGTTGGACTCCTGAACTGGCCATTGCTATCTCCATTTTGACCCAAGGTAATGATTCACTAAGTAGCTCCCTTCATGTTCCTGAGATTTTTCCCCGTTAGGAAGCCTGCTTGGGCTGAAGCAGAGGTCTTCTCAAATCCCACGGATTACAGTATGGACCCCTGGGCATCAGGATGATACAGACAAGCTCTGGTCGTAGGTTCCATCTCTGTGAGCACAGCCACCAGCAGACATAGACCTGTGCAGCCCCTCACTGCACATGAGTTTCACCTCTTAACTTGCTGGTAAACAGCCACTTTCACTCCAGTCCCTTCAATCCACTGCCCAACTGTTGCAGGCTGATTTTTCAGTGTGGAATCCTCATTGAGTCTCTCTGTTTTACAGCCAAGTCCAAAAGCTCTCAACAAGGCTGGGCAAAGAGGCCCACACCTATAATCACAACAGTTAGGAAGGGCAAGGTGGGATGATTACTTGAGTGCAGGAGTTCAAGACTGGGCTTGAGATCGAGACCATCCTGGTCAACATGGTGAAACCCCGTCTCTATTAATAATACAAAAAATTAGTTGGGCATGGTGGCACGTGCCTGTAATCCCAGCTACTCAGGAGGCTGAGGCAGGAGAATTGCCTGAACCCGGGAGACGGAGGTTGCAGTGAGCCAAGATC
>NW_022447468.1:1789-2087 GCF_009761245.1 Sapajus apella | reverse complement strand
GCCACTGCACTCCAGCCTGGGTGACAGAGCAAGACTCTGTATAAAAAAAAAAAAAAAAAAAGAGAGAGAGAGATGGGGTCTCGCTATCTTGCCCAGGCTGGTCTCAAAGTTCTAAGCTCAATTCATCCTCCAAGCCACCTTGGCCTTCCAAAGACCTTACAGGCTTTAGCCAATGTGCCCAGCTAATAAATACTTTTTTTTTTGAGAAGGAGTTTTACTCTCATTGCCCAGGCTGGAGTGCAGTGGAGCATTCTTGGCTCACTGCAACCTCCACCTCCCAGGTTCAAGCGATTCTCCT
>NW_022447468.1:1260-1689 GCF_009761245.1 Sapajus apella | reverse complement strand
CTTGGCTCACTGCAACCTCCACCTCCCAGGTTCAAGAGATTCTCCTGTCTCAACCTCCCAAGGAGTTGTAATTACAGCATGGGCTACCATGCCTGGCTAATTTTGTATTCTTAGTAGAGACAGGGTTTCACAATGTTAGCTAGGCTGGTCTCGAACTCATGACCTCAGGTGATTTAACTACTTCAGTTTCCCAAAGTGCTGGAATTATACACATGGGCCTCTGCAGTTGGCCTAGTAAATTTTTTTTTTTTTTTTTTGAGACAGAGTCTCGCTCTGTCGCCAGGCTGGAGTGCAGTGGCGCGATCTCGGCTCACCGCAACCTCCGCCTCCTGGGTTCAGGCAATTCTCCTGCCTCAGCCTCCTGAGTAGCTAGGATTACAGGCACGCGCCACCATGCCCAGCTAATATTTTGTATTTTTAGTAGAGACG
>NW_022447468.1:0-1160 GCF_009761245.1 Sapajus apella | reverse complement strand
CTTGTGATCCGCCCGCTTCGGCCTCCCAAAGTGCTGGGATTACAGGCATAAGTCACCGTGCCCAGCCCCTGGCCTAAATATTTTTAATTAAAAAATTGTTGGCTGGGCGCGGTGGCTCACGCCTGTAATCCCAGCACTTTGGGAGGCCGAAGCGGGCGGATCACAAGGTTAAGAGATTGAGCCCATCCTGGCCAACATGGTGAAACCCCGTCTCTACTAAAAATACAAAAATTAGCTGGGCGTGGTGGCACGTGCCTGTAGTCCCAGCTACTCAGGAGGCTGAGGCAGGAGAATTGCTTGAACCCGGGAGGCGGAGGTTGCAGTGAGCCGAGATCGCGCCACTGCACTCCAGCCTGGCGACAGAGCGAGACTCCGTCTCAAAAAAAAAAAAAAAACAAAAAAACTGTCAGGAATTCTCAACTTAATCTGGATCAAAAAAGAGAAAAAGAAAAGAAAAAAGTTAAAAAAAAAATTAATATTGGCCAGGCACCATTATTGGTCATAATGGTCAAATTTGTTTTACAAATGGTCAAGCAAATATAAAGTAACAGTATTATCGTTAGAGGCCCACATCCTGGTATAGAATGCCACATGTCGAGGGGGTGATGGGCTCTCTTGGAGCTGCCTGCCCCAGGCTCTCTGAGATCTGTACTCACACCTCTGAGTAACACTCAACACATCTTACTCTAAGTAAGTATTCTTCTTGCTGTCTAACCGGAATATAAGTTCCTCCAGAGTAGAATTTATCCTGTCTTCCCTCTAGCTGAAAGCACAGTGCAAGCCAGAGTAGTCACCTGATAATGGCTGACAGAGGAAGAAACGCATGTGCCCTTACCTTCCAATGCATCATCTCCAACTTCTTCATATGTCTGCCAAGAGACCAGAGACGTGGGTGAGGGGGGTGATGAAATCCCGGCCCATGATCACAATGGCTTATTTATTTTTTATTTTTTGAGGGGGAGTCTAACTCTGTCACCCAGACTGGAGTGCAGTGGAGTGATCTCGGCTCACTGCAACATCTGCATCCCAGTTTCAAGCAATTCTCCTGCCCCAGTCTCCTGAGTAGCTGGGATTATAGGCACCTGCCACTATGTCTGGCTAATTTTTTGCATCTTTAGTAGAGGCAGGGTTTCACCATGTTGGCCAGGCTGGTTTTGAAC
>NW_022447467.1:0-2088 GCF_009761245.1 Sapajus apella | reverse complement strand
AAAAACAATAACAACAACAGAAACAGTCCAGGTGTAGTGGTTCATGCCTGTAATCCAGCACTTTGGGAGGCCCAGGAGTTAGAGACCATTCTGGGTAACATAGCAAAAAACTCCATCTCTACAAAAAATATAAAAATTAGCTAGGTGTGGTGAAGCGTGCCTGTAGTCCCACAGCTACTCCGGGAGCTAAGGGGCAGGGCTGCTTGAGCCCGGGAGGTCGAGGCTGAAGTGAGCTGTGTTTGCACCACTGCACTCCAGCCTGGGAGACAGAAAGATGCCCTATCCTCAAAAGAAAAATAAACTGCTTGCAAGGAAAGTAAATATAGTTGGTTTTCTTGATTTTTGGTATTTTTAAATACCTGGAATAGGGCTCAGAGTAGGGGAAAAAAATGCTGATGAGGACCATATTAGCATGTTGTGACCAGGCGGCTCTCTGTCTAAAAGGATTCTTCCAGCTGGTTTGAGAAAGCAATGAAAGGCCAGTCTTTGCCTATGAAATAAGGGATGCCACAGAGGCAAAGGAGACTGAAAAGTGAAAAGTTAAAAAACAGCAAGGAGGAAAGAGCATAAATGGGTAAGAGGCCAGCAGAGCCTAATGGTAATTAGAAGGAATGGGACAGCAACAGCAGCAGGCAGCAGAAATTAGAAGCTGTGACAGAAGTTGTAGACATTTTAGACCACAGAGAATAGCCAGCCATAAAGAGGACTGGGCTGCATGCCAACCAGTAGATTTTAGCAATCTCAAGAGAGAAAGAGAAGCTTTGGCCTTATGTCTCACATCAGCTATAAATACCCATGGTATAGTAAAATGATTTAAGAAGGAAGCAATGAAATATAGAATATATTTTAGAAAAAGTATTTTATAGAAAAAGTTAAAAAATAAAAGGCAGAATGTAACTGTTCAGCTATCTGAAATGAACACTTATCTAGAACGTTTAACTTTCCAGTGCTAGTCAGTTGAGACTTCACTGCTGTAAGGAAAGGAGGAGGCGCAAACATTGACTGAGTATCCATTGCGTGCTGGAAGTTTTACAAACATCATTTCCTTTCATTCTCACAACAACCCTATTATGTCAATACTATTGTTCCCATTTTCAAGCTGAGTAAAATGAGGCCCAAAGACATTATGTAATTTGCCCAAGGTCCCAGACCATTCTAACAACAAAATCCATGTTTTCTCAATTATGCTACTAGAAAAGAGAAAGGAGAATCAACACAAATAATACGAATAAAGAGAAACGCAGTTAAAATTTTTTGTTTTATCAGGTTAAAGAAAACAGGTGGCCTAAGTTATGGTATCACACACAGCATGCTTGTGTAATTCCTATTAACAAAACCTCAAAATATCATCAGAGAGTGAATAATCTTACTTTTCAAGACTATACACTCTTCTTTACATCTGCCTCAGTTGATTGCTATACTTTTCCAAGTTATACACATTTTGAGAAGTTGGAGCTTAGTCTCTCTATATTTTTATTAATTTACTGAGCTGTTGTAGCATTCAAAGTTAGGTAATTAAGAACAAAGCCAAACTCTTTGAAGGGTGTCTTGCTTACTGCATACTGTTTCTGTAACACTATTCAGTAAAAACTCAATATAACTTAATCTACTCTATTCTAAATCCCTTGATGGTGAATGACCAGAAGTACAGAAGAGAAATCCAGGAAACAGTTATTTTCATTCATATTCTCATTCATCTTTCACTTTTACAATGAAAATTTTCAGTCTGTTAGGTCCACAAAAGTTCCTTCTTTACAGAGGGGGCTATGAAACAGGCACTTTCATTAGTTGTTGTTAGGAGCATACATTAGTATAAATCTTTTAGAAAATGTTCATTTCCTTTGACTTAGCATTTCTAGAAATATATCCTAAAAATACGTCAAATATTGGCCAGGAGTAGCGGGAAACGCCTGTGATCCCAGCACTTTGGGAGGCCAAGGGGGGTGGATCACGAGGTCAAGAAATTGAGACCTTACTGGCTAACATAGTGAAATCCCGTCTCTACTAAAAATACAAAAATTAGCTGGGCATGGTGGCGCACGCCTGTAGTCCCAGCTACGGGGGAGGCTGAGGCAGGAGAATCACTTG
>NW_022447466.1:0-2088 GCF_009761245.1 Sapajus apella | reverse complement strand
CCTCACCCTGAAGCAAGACTGAATCTTGATCATTCAAGAGAAGATCGGTGTCCACGACTTCAGCCTCTTCCATGACACCTCCCAACCGCTGGACGACGTCGTCATCGAGGATGTCCACGTTCTTGATGGGCTTGATCAGACTCAGCTGGTCCAGGGGCAGCAGCCACGGCGCCCCCACGGGCCCCGGAGTCCTCTCCATCGTGGCTGCCATCTCAGCTGCAAAAGCCGCCTTCGGAGCCTTTTGCTGCTGCTGTTCCTCCTGCTGCCTGTGAGTTTTCATGTGCGCATTTCGGCTTTTGATCTTGAAGAAGACTTTGCCACACTCCTTGCAGAGGAAGATGGTGGTGGGGTCTGTCTCACCGCTGGTGGTGCTGTGAGAGGGCGAGCTCTTCACCAAACAGTACCCACTCTGGGCACCTCCAGGCTTCTGTTCCCCAGAAGTGACGGCACCTCGGGCCTTGGTCACCTGGTTGGTGCCCCTGTGGATGCGGGCATGGCCATTCAGTGCCTGTCGGGAGCTGCACACAGCCCCACAGTTGGGCATTTCACAGATGAAGGAGCCCGAGGGCTGGCCCAGGGCCTGCAGTGGCGGCCCCTCCGTGGGAGCCAGGACTGGGACAGGTGGCAGCTCCCGGGACTTCGGCACCTCACTTTCTTCTTCTTTTGTGGATTTCCTATCTTCTTCCAGGTCCTCCTCCTCCTCCTCTAACTCTTCTTCTTCTTCACTTGTCACGCAGTCGTCGATGATTTCTGCCAGGCGTGTCCGGTGTTTCTGCCCCAGCTGCATGATCTTTTTCCACGTGTAGTAGTACTCCACACACTGAGCCACCGTCTTGGACTTCACCGTCTTCTGTACAAAAATAAAGTCTTTGCTGTAAGCGGCTAGTGCTTTGTTAAACAGTTTTCTTTCTAGGGAGGTCCACTTGTCCGAACCGGCATAGTGGTAATTTGCTAAAGGATGACATTTTAACCTGACCGGCTTCCGCAGCAGCAGCATTTCCGGAGCTACCATCACATCACCGTTGGCCTCAAACAGAGAGTGCAAAGCAAATTCAGAATTGGTCCCTCCACCTGGCAATGCGCTTGAACAGCACAAATTCAGAAGATTCTCCACTCTTTGCTGGAGGTCATGGTTTTCTAGCTCTGGCCAGGGCTTCCACACCAGTGTGGCCTTGTGTGTGTCCTGGGCCAGGGCAGAGATATCTTGGAGTTCGGGGATTTCTGCTTGGAATCTCAAGCCAATGTTGATGCATGGTTCAACATCCACAGTCTGCTCTCCAGGCCCTGGGGTGACCGTCACATTGCTGCCATCGATGCTGTTGGAGCGACACAGCAGCACCCGCAGTGTGGGTGCCAGGGGCGTCAGGGGCAGCTGCAGGTGGGCGCCAGGGCCGTGGCCAGAGATGATCACATTGCTGAAGAGCCCCGAGCCCTGGTGCACTGGGCTCAGCATGAGTGGGGTCACCACGTGCCTGTGCTTCCCGGGCCAGCTGAATGCTGACCTGCGGAGGTGCTGTGCTGTTCAGCTCTCCCAGGCTGTTCTCCAGGCGTCACAGTCTGGTGCTTGGGAAAGTCGGGCAGGGTAAGGACAGGACCAGGCTGCCACCCCTGTCCAGATCATTGGCTGCTTTGCCTCTACCAGTTGGCAGATGACAATTTGTTCTACATGGCTTTGATAATTGTTTGAGAGGAGGAGATGGAAAGAATGTGGAGTTTCCCCATGATGTTTTTGGGAAATGTGAAGAGTGCCCTGCTTTGCAAACATCAACCTGATAAAAATGCAACAAATGAATTTTCCACGCAGTTCTTTCCATAGGCATAGGTAAGCTGCGCCTTCGGCTGCTGCCAGTGCAATGTTCTGTTCACCCTGCGTTACATGTATTAATTCATCCAGCAGTTTTGCTCAGCTCCTACCTCTGTGCCAGGGCAGTGTTTTTATATCCACAGTCAATTCCTTCTCTCAGCACAGCCTGGGGAGGGGGCCATTGTTCTCCTCATCCATCAGGGATCTCAGAGGCTCAGAGGCTGCAAGCTGCTTGCTCAAGTCACACAGCTAGCGAAGACCAGAGCAGTTTCACCTGGTTGTGA
>NW_022447465.1:0-2089 GCF_009761245.1 Sapajus apella | reverse complement strand
GCCCAGGGCTGCAGAGAGATAGTCTTTCTATTTTATCTGGCCTTTTAGCAGTATGCAGCAATTTTTAAAAATTGAGATAGGATCTTGTTCTGTTGCCTGGGCTGCAGGGCAGTGGAGGAATCATAGCTCACCGTAGCCTTCATCTCTTGGGCACAAGTGATCCTCCCACCTCAGCCTCTAGAGTAGCTAGAACAGGCACATGCCACCACACCTGGCCAATTTTTTTAATTTACTTTTAGTAGAGACAAGGTCTCACTATTTGCTTAGGTTGGTTTATAACTCATGAGCACACGATCCTCCCACCCGTACCTCCCAAAGTGCTGGGAGCCACTGCTCCCAGCCAGTATGCAGCATTTTATTATCTACCTGGATCACCATTGGAAATAATTAGAGTTCTTCTTCTTCCTTTTTTTTTTTTTTTTTTTTTTTTTTTTTTTTTTTTTTTGAGACAGAGTCTTGTTCTTGTTGCCCAGTCTGGAGTGCAATGGTGCAATCTTGCCTCACTGCAACCCAATCTCTGCCACCCAGGTATAAGCAATTCTCCTGCCTCAGCCTCCCAAGTACCTGGGATTACAGGCATGTGCCAACACGCCCAGCTAATTTTTGTATTTTTAGTAGAGATGGTGTTTCTCCATGTTGATCAGGCTGGTCTCAAACTCCCAACCTCAGGTGATCCACCCACCTTGGCCTCCCAAAGAGTTCTTCTTAAGGCTCCTTCTTAAATTCTCTGTGTGCACTTCAAGTGTTTGAAAATGAAAGATCACGTCACTGCACTCCAGCCTGGGTGACAGAGCAAAGACCTTGTCTCAACAAGAGAAGAAAAGAAAAATACAATCGAATACTATCTTGAATAAGGTAATCTTTGGAGGGAGACAAAGACTTGAGTGCTTCTTGGGTAAGCCACCTATACTATAGTCAATAACAATGAAGTTGGTCTTTTATGCAGTAGTTGAGGAAAAAATTAAAGAATAAAAACCAGAACTCTAGGTCTCGAGTCTCCCCTACAAAACATCTCTTTGAAAAATGATCCATTTCACCACCAGCCAACTGTGTGATCCTGGCTTTAATCCTTTTCCCTAGAGTCTCATTTTCCTCACAGCAAAATGGGGATGGACATAGATGTGGTCAAGATGGGAACCGGAACGTTGGACCAGTCGACTTCCAAGACACCATCCAGCCCTAGCATTCTATAATTTCAGGATTCCAGGGAGTCCATGAACATCATTTCAGTCCCACATGCTGGTTCTTCTGCCTGTTTTGTGGTTTGCTGACTGCAATACATGATGGACCCAAGGTAAGTTTTAATGAATATAAAGAGAGGGGATGCTGGTGTTGACCAAGATGCAAAACAAAACTCATTTATAAAAGAAATAGGCCTCATTCAAAGAAATAAATCATTCTCCCTACTAATATATTTTCTGCTAGTTTCCCTTGAAGCTTTGTTATTCATTTTTCTCACCATCAATAAATAAGCACTGTTTGTTACATATGTAACAACATAGTGTTTTCCTTCTAAACTATTGTACATTGTTTGGTAGGGGGCAATATTCTTCCCACCTGTTCTGATTGGCATTGGTGTTCATAAAGGGAAAAAAAAGACTTTCCACTCGGGTTTATTCAGAGAGAGTTAACAACTGATTTTACATGGGTGCCTTTAAAAGAAAAAGAACAACATGGCCTGAAGCACTTCTAGCACAGGGTGTGGAAGCATTTGATGTCCTGGTGCTTGCTCATAAAAGAATGTTGTTTTGAAATGTACAGTGAAGTCAGGGAAAGAGATCCAAAGAAAGTTCCCATTGAGACAAAATCAAATCAACCCGCCACCCTGCAAACACTTCCCTCCTGGGCCAGTGGGTACCTTGGCGCTGTGCCCACCATCTGGGTCCAGAACGCCAGTGAGGCCCCAGCATTGCTGCCTGCAGTGATGTGTGAACACAGGGCATATCCCCAGTCAGGGGCACTCACTGGCAGGAAGAGAAACATATTTTGTCAATGGTAATACAGGGTCTCCGAAGGTATTTTGTGAAAGTGTCTTTACCCAGGTATCTGCCCCTCCCCACAAACCTCAATAATTTTCTTTTTTTTTTTT
>NW_022447464.1:0-2089 GCF_009761245.1 Sapajus apella | reverse complement strand
GGAGAGAATGAATCCAAGCTGGAACATACTCTTCAGGACATTATCCATGAGAACTTCCCCAACCTAGCAAGCCAGGCCAACATTTGAATCCAGGAAATACAGAGAACACCAGAAAGATACTCCTCAAGAAGAGCAACCCCAAGGCACATAATCATCAGATTCACCAGGGTTGAAATGAAGGAAAAAATGCTAAGTGTAGCCAGAGAGAAACGTTGGGTTACCCACAAAGGGAAGCCCATCAGACTCACAGTGGATCTCTCAGCAGAAGTCCTACAAGCCAGAATAGAGTGGGGGCCAATATTCAATATCCTCAAAGAAAAGAACTTTCAACCTAGAACTTCATATCCAGCCAAACTAAGCTTCATAAGTGAAGAAGAAATAAAATCCTTTATGAGCAAGCAATTGCTCAGAGATTTCATCACCACCAGGCCTGCTTTACAAGAGCTGCTGAAAGAGGCACTAAACATAGAAAAAGAACAACCAGTACCAGCCACTCCAAAAACATAGCAAATGGTAAAGAACATCAATACAATGAAGAAACTGCATCAACCAATGGGCAAAGCAACCAGCTAGCATCAAAATGGCAGGATCAAATTCACACACAACAATATTAACCTTAAATGTAAATGGGCTAAATGCCCCAATCAATAGACACAGGCTGGCAAATTGGATAGAAAGTCAAAAAACAGTGGTCTGCTGTATCCAGAAAACCCATCTCACATGCAAGGATACACATAGGCTCAAAATAAAGGGATGGAGGAAGATCTACCAAGCAAATGCAGAGGAAAAAAAAAAAAAAGCAGGAGTTGGAATCCTAATCTCTGATAAAATTGACTTTAAACCAACAAAGATCAAAAGAGACAAAGAGATCCTTACATAATGGTAAAAGGATCAATGCAACAAGAAGAGCTAACCACCCTAAATATATAAATGCCCAATACAGGAGCACCCAGATACATAAAGCAAGTTCTTATTGGCCTACAAAGAGACTTAGACTCCCACACAATGATAGTAGGAGACTTTAACACTCCTCTGTCAATATTAGACAGATCAACGAGACAGAAAATTAACAAGGATGGCCAGGACTTGAACTCAGACCTGGATCAAGCAAACCTAATAGACATTTACAGAACTCTCCACCCCAAATCCACAGAATATACATTATTCTCAGCAACACATCACACCTACTCTAAAATTGACCACACAATTGAAAGTAAATCACTCCTCAGCAAATACAAAAAATGGAAATCATAACAAACAGTCTGTCAGACCACAATGCAATCAAATTAGAGCTCAGAATTCAGAAACTAACTCAGAACTGCACAACTTCATGGAAACTTAACAACTGACTCTTGAATGTTGACTGGATAAACAATGAAATGAAGGCAGAAATAAAGATGTTCTTTGAAACCAACGAGAACGAAGACACAATGTACCAGAATCTCTGGGACACATTTAAAGCAGTGTCTAGAGGAAAATTTATAGCAATAAATGCCCACATGAGAAGCAAGGAAAGATCTAAAATCGACACCTTATCATCAAAATTGAAAGAGCTAGAGGAGCAAGATCAAAAAAACTCAAAAGCTAGAGGAAGACAAGAAATAACTAAGATCACAGCAGAATGCAAGGAGATAGAAACACAAAAAACCCTTCAAAAAATCAATAAATCCAGGAGCTGGTTTTTTGAAAAGATCAACAAAATAGACTGACCACTGGCCAGATTAATAAAAAAGAAAAGAAGGAATATCTGTAATCAAATAGATGCAATAAAAACGATAAAGCAGATATCATCAGAGATTCCACAGAAATATAAACCACCATCAGAGATTATTACAAACAACTCTATTCACATAAACCAGTAAGCCTGGAAGAAATGGATAAATTCCTGGACACTTACATCCTCCCAAGCCTAAACCAGGAAGAAGTCAAATTCCTGAATAGACCAATCACAAGGGCTGAAGTTGAGGCAGCAATTAATAGCCTACCAACCAAAAAAAACCCAGGTCCAGATGAGTTCATAGCCAAATTCTGCCAGACATTCAAAGAGGAGCTGGTACTACTTCTGAAAATATTCCAAACAGTCCAAAAA
>NW_022447463.1:0-2089 GCF_009761245.1 Sapajus apella | reverse complement strand
CCTACATGTGGGAGTGTACCTACCAGCAGGAGTGTTTTATTTAATCTCTGTCTAATATGTAACTAGGGTCTGGGGTCTGGAAAGCTTTCTCTAGAGCCTTGGAAACTTTCTTAAGTGGACCCTGGAAGGAGGTGTATGTGTAAGAATGATTTTATTATTAGATGAGACCTGGGATGTCCAATCTTTTGGTTTCCCTGAGCCACATTAGAAGAACTGTCTTCAGCCATACATAAAATCTACTAATGCTAATGATAACTGATGAGCTAAAAAATAATTTTTAAAAATCACACACACACAAAACTCATAAAAAGTTTACCAGTTTGTGTTGGGCTGCATTCAAAGCCATCCTGGGCTGCATGTAGCCCATAGGCCGAGTGTTGGACAAACTTGCTTTAGGGTCTGAGAAAACTCAGGTGGGATTGTAATGGGTTTGATCCCACATTCCAGCTCTCATACTCAGGCACCAGTTTCCTCAGTTCTTTAATGTTTATGTATTTATCAGATTTATAGTGAGGGGCTCGTTGAAACTGGCTGCTCTGGCTGCTAATGGAAACCTGACCTGCCGCAGTCTGACAAAGTCACAGGACATAAGGGCTGATTTAATTTTTTTCTTGATTCCCAAAACACTAATTGTGCTATTATGTTTTACCTTCACTCTCTACTTACTTGTAAAAAACAATGAATATTAGTATATAAACATACGTCACTAGTTTATTAATATACATTAGTTCATTTAAATTTAAGAATGCTAAAGATGTTAAGAAGAGGAGAGTACAAAACTTGCTCTAAAAATAATTCTACTTTTGCATTGACCAGACAGATAAACAGAAAACAAAAAAAAATATTTGTTATGAGCTGAATTATGATCCTCTAAATTCATATGTTGAAGTTCTAGTTCTCAGTACTTCAGCATGTAAGTGTATGTGGAAATAGGCCCTTTAGCAAAATAATTAAGGTAAAATGAGGTCATAATGGATGGACTCAAATCTAATATGACTAGTGTCCTTATAATAGGAGGAAATTAGGACATAGAGAAGAGAGACCAAAGGAGAACCCTGTGAGGGCACAAGAAGGCAGCCTTCTGCAAGCAAAAGAGAGAGGCCTGGCCGGGTGCGGTAGTTCATGCCTGTAATTCCAGCTCTTTGGGAGGCTGAGGAGGGTGTACCCCCTGAGGTCAGGAGTCCAAGATCAGCCTGGCCACTATGGTGAAACCTCTTTTCTACAAAAATACAAAAATTACCTGGGCATGATGGTGGGTGCCTGTAATCTCAGCTACTCAGGAGGTTGAGGTGGGAGAATTGCTAGAACCTGAGAGACAAAGGTTGCAGTGAGCCAAGATTGTGCCATTGCACTCCAGCCTGCCTGGGCAGCAGAGAGAGACTTCATCTTAAAAAAGAAAAAAAAAAAAAAAAAAAAAGAAAAGAAAAGAAAAGAAAGAAAAAGAGAGATAGTGAGGCCTTACTTGCCAACGCCTTGGTTTTAGACTTGCAGCCTTCAGAACTTTAAGAAACTACATTTCTGTTGTTTAAGCAACCCCATTGCTGGTTTGTTATGGCTTTCCTAGCAATCTAATGCAATATTCAAAGGCAGGGACCAGTGAATTATTTTTGGAGGAAAATATGTAGGTTGAATTGGCATTAGTTATATGTAGGATACCTCCATTTGCTTACTTAAGGGGGAAGAAATGCCTTGTCCAGTCTTTAATACTAATATGTTCTGAGGTTTTAAAAGTCTTAAAATCTATACTGAGTTTGAAAGTCTCATAGATAAGAAATAAACACTACAACCTGAATATGGAATTTAGGAACATTAATCCTAACAAATATCTCCGAAAATTACACATATTTTTACTAGCTTCTTATTTCAAAGGAAGACATTTTATGAGAGAAAAAGCATACAAACACACAGATCTACATATATAATCCCACAGTTTTCTTCACCATCATCTTGAAACTCCTTCCATACCTGTCTACACCATTCTTAATGAATGTCTTTTTTTTTTCTTATAGGCAAGAAATAGAAGTATTCAGTAAACTCCTTAGTTTGCCTCACGTCCACTTGGAGAATTAATTGGATTCATTGGAGTATG
>NW_022447462.1:0-2089 GCF_009761245.1 Sapajus apella | reverse complement strand
ACAGAGTCTTGCTCTGCTGCCCAGGCTGGAGTGCAGTGGTGCAATCTCAGCTCACTGCAGCTTCCTCCTCCCTGATTCCTGCGTTTCTTTGTGCCTCAGCCTCCCCAGTAGCTGGGACCACAGCCGCACAACACCATGCCTGGCTACTTTTGTATTTTTAGTAGAGACAGGGTTTCACCATGTTGGCCAGGCTGGTCTTGAACTCCTGACCTCAAGCGATCCGCCTGCCTCAGCCTCCCAAAGTGCTGGGCTTACAGGTGTGAACCACCGCGTCCAGCCTGTTTTGTTTTGTTTTGTTTTATTTTGAGACAGGGTCTTGCTCCGTCACCCAGGCTGGAGGGTGGAGGCTCCATCACGGCTCACTGCAGCCTCCAACTCCTGGGCTCAAGGGATCCTCCCACCTCTGCCTGCCAGAGTGCTGGGATTCCAGGTGGGTGCCGCCACACCTGCAAGGAGGCTCTTGTTATCAGCTGCCTCAGGCTGTTGCCAAACCCAGGGAAATGTTTCAATGGATGCTGGATCTTATTTGCATTGTCATTCTTCTCTGCTGACATCTTGTCCAGGCCGCACGTTATGATTGCTGTCAGCTGTTTGATCTGTGGCTCACACTTTCCCCCTGCGAGCCTCCTGTTGCCTATTGCCTATTCGTGAAAAGTGATGATCTTGGCCAGGTGCGGTGGCTCACGCCTGTAATCCCAGCACTTTGGGAGGCTGAGGTGGGTGGATCACGAGGTCAGGAGCTCAAGACCAGCCTGGCCAACAAGGTGAAACCCCGTCTCTACTAAAATTACAAAGTTTAGCCAGGTGTGGTGGTGGCTACTCGGGAGGCGGAGGCGAGAGAATCGCTTGAACCCGGGAGGCGGAGTTTGCAGTGAGCTGAGATTGTGCCATTGCACTCCAGCCTGGGCAATGAAGCGAGACTCTGCCTCAAAAAAAAAAAAAAAAAAGAGGTGGGGATGAGCCCTGGGAACCCTGTGTTTCTGGCCTGGCCCACAGTGGGAGCAGGGCAGGAGACCAGCTCGTTCTGCTTCTGGGAACCCCACGTAGACTTGAGGTGGGTGAAGAGTGGGGCTCTGGGGTCGGAGAGATTTGAATTCTACCCCTGGTTCTTCCACTCATCACCTATGTGAACTCGGGAATTGACTAAACCTGTCTCAGCCTCAGTTTCCTCCTCTGAGAAAGGGGCCTCTGAGCTCCGTGGGGCTGTGGCCAGCATCCCAAGAGGCCACGTCGTCTGGTGGTCGGGAGGGCACGGGCTCCGGGGCAGGTGCGGGCTCAGCCTCGGCTCTGACGCTGATGTGCTAGACTCAACTGGAGAAAGCGCCTCTGTGAGCCTGTTTCCTCCTCTGTAAAGCGGGGATAATACCAGGAGCTACCTCGGAGGAAGTTTCCACGGGATTGTTGTTCCCTGAGGTCTTGTGAGAAGCTGGGACCCCCTGGAGGTCCTTAAGGTCATCAGCCGCCTGACCTGTGAGCACCTCCCTCCCTGCCAGGCTCAGTGTCCCCCGCTGTAGAATGGAGGTATCTGCATGTCTGCCCCACAGGGTGGCTGTGAGCATTCAGCCCTCACCTGTGAGAACTGCTCAGGTGGGAACCTGGGACCCAGGAGGTGCTGAACTCTAGAGCTCGGAGAACCAGCCTGCAGCCCACCAGGTTAATCCGCAAAGGAGGGACACTGAGTCCCTTGCTCCACCCTTTGAAATCATAAAACATCAGTGTCTGGGCCGGTTGAGGTGGCTCATGCCTGTAATCCCAGCACTTTGGGAGGCTGAGGCAGGCTTGAACCCTGGAGGTGGAGGCTGCAGTGAGCCGAGATCGTGCCACTGCACTCTAGCCTGGGCAACAAGAGTAAAACTCAGCCAAAAAAAACCAACCAAACAAAAAAAAAACCCATAAAAATCAGTGTCTGGAAATATTCTCGTTGTGAGATCTTGTATACAAAACCTGGGTCAAGTGTCTGCCGAGTGACAAATTCCTGGATGTTCCTTCCCTCCCCCTCCATGAGACTGGTCTTCCTTTGATTGATTTTATTTTTTTTTGGTACAGAGTCTTGCTCTGCTGCCCAGGCTGGAGTGCAGTGGTGCAATCT
>NW_022447461.1:0-2089 GCF_009761245.1 Sapajus apella | reverse complement strand
CTTTTCATATACCTGTTGGCCATTTTGATGCCTTCTTTGAAAAAATATCTATTTAGGTTTCTTGCTCATTTTAAAAATTATGTTATTTTTTTTCCTATTGAGTTGTAAATCTTTATAAATTTTTGATATTAACCCTTATTAGATATATAGTTTACAAATTTTTTTCTATCCATATATTGCCTTTTTATTTTCTTGCCTTCTTTCTGTGCTGTACAGAAGCATAGATTGATGTAATATAATTTATTTATTTTTGCTTTGTAGCTGGAGCTTTTGATGTTACATCTAAAAAATTATTGCCAAGGCCAATGTCAAAATGTTTTTTCTGTGTTATTATTTATTTCTTATTTTTTTGGACTTTAGTGGTTTCAAAGATCCATGATGATAGCTATTATCAAAAAGACAAATGTTGATGGAAATGTGAAGAAAAGGGAACCCTTGTGCACTTTAGATGGGAATGCACATTGGTGCCATCATTATGGAAAACTATATGGAGGTTTCTAAAGAAATAAAACATGGAAATACAATATGACCTATAAATCCTCTCTCACTGGTCGACTTCTTCTTGGTTTGGACTTGGGAGGGTATATGTGTCCAGGAATGTGTCCATTTCTTCTAGATTTTCTAGTTTATTTGTGTAGAGGTGTTTATAGTATTCTCTGATGGTAGTTTATATTTATGTGGGATCAGCGGTTGTATCCCCTTTATCATTTTTTATTGTGTCTATTTGATTCTTCTCTCTTTTCTTCTTTTTTAGTCAGCTAATGATCTATTTTGTTAATCTTTGCAAAAATCCCAGCTGATGGATTCATTGGTTTTTGAAGGGTTTTTCATGTTTTTATTTCCTTCAGTTTTGCTCTAATCTTAGTAATTTCTTGTCTTCTTCTAGCTTTTGAATTTGTTTGCTCTTGCTTCTTTAGTTCTCTTAATCATGATGTTAGGGTGTCTATTTGAGATCTTTCCAGATTTCTGATGTGGCCATTTAGTGCTATAAATTTCCCTCTTAACACTGTATTCTGGTACGTTTTCTCTTTGGTTTCATTTCTTTCAAAGAACTTCTTGATTTCTACCTTATTTTTGCTATTTACCCAGGAATAATTTAGGAGCACATTGTTCAATTTCCATGTAGTTGTGATCTTTTGAGGGAGTTTCTTAATCCTGTGGTTTGAGAGACTGTTTGTTATGATTTCTGTTATTTTGTATTTGCTGAGGAGTGTTTTATTCTAATTATGTGATCAATTTTCGAGTAAGTGCTATGTGATGCTGAGAAGAATGTATATTCTGTTGATTTGGGGTGGAGAATTCTGTTGATATCTACTAGGTCCACTTGATATATCTTTCTCAATAAAAACAAACAAATTACATTTTAATATTTACATAAAATCTAATATACAATATGAAAACTACAGTTGATAATTGTGTACTAATATTCAAGATTTTGATGAATAAGTAGATTACAGCTGCTTTTGCCACAGGAAATAAAAATAGATAACTAATGAGAAAATAAATATGTTAATTTGTTTTACTATATAACCATTTTACTATACATATGAACCTCATAACGTTATACACAATTTATTTTATAAAAGTACAGACAGAAGTAAAATATCTAAAGTGTTGATTTAAACAGTTATAAGCCTAGAATTTTATTTGCAAGGAAACTATCATTTAAAAATAATGGAGAAATAAAGGATTTGTCAAGTGAACAAACACTGAAGGAATAACCTTCCTACCAGGAAATGTTAAAATAAATTCTTCATGGAGAAGAGAAAAGATATAGGTCAGAAACTGACATCTATATAAAGGACGAGTGATAGAGAAAAATAAATGAAGTTAAACTAGAATCTGTTATTAACCTAAAAATTAACTATTTTTCAAAATAATGATAGTAACTTTATATTGTATCATAATAGATAAAGATAATGACAACAGCATAAGGATCGGGAGAAGGAAATTGTTAATGCTCTCTTGTAAGGTACAGACATGATCTGTACACCTACTGTATATAGTGCTATTTTAGGGTGGAGTTAAATTTGTCATAGAACTTTCCCGAATTTAAAGCAATTGTTAAAAAAAAAAAAAACTAAGAATT
>NW_022447460.1:0-2089 GCF_009761245.1 Sapajus apella | reverse complement strand
GCCCAGGGCTGCAGAGAGATAGTCTTTCTATTTTATCTGGCCTTTTAGCAGTATGCAGCAATTTTTAAAAATTGAGATAGGATCTTGTTCTGTTGCCTGGGCTGCAGGGCAGTGGAGGAATCATAGCTCACCGTAGCCTTCATCTCCTGGGCACAAGTGATCCTCCCACCTCAGCCTCTAGAGTAGCTAGAACAGGCACATGCCACCACACCTGGCCAATTTTTTTAATTTACTTTTAGTAGAGACAAGGTCTCACTATTTGCTTAGGTTGGTTTATAACTCATGAGCACACGATCCTCCCACCCGTACCTCCCAAAGTGCTGGGAGCCACTGCTCCCAGCCAGTATGCAGCATTTTATTATCTACCTGGATCACCATTGGAAATAATTAGAGTTCTTCTTCTTCCTTTTTTTTTTTTTTTTTTTTTTTTTTTTTTTTTTTTTTTGAGACAGAGTCTTGTTCTTGTTGCCCAGTCTGGAGTGCAATGGTGCAATCTTGCCTCACTGCAACCCAATCTCTGCCACCCAGGTATAAGCAATTCTCCTGCCTCAGCCTCCCAAGTACCTGGGATTACAGGCATGTGCCAACACGCCCAGCTAATTTTTGTATTTTTAGTAGAGATGGTGTTTCTCCATGTTGATCAGGCTGGTCTCAAACTCCCAACCTCAGGTGATCCACCCACCTTGGCCTCCCAAAGAGTTCTTCTTAAGGCTCCTTCTTAAATTCTCTGTGTGCACTTCAAGTGTTTGAAAATGAAAGATCACGTCACTGCACTCCAGCCTGGGTGACAGAGCAAAGACCTTGTCTCAACAAGAGAAGAAAAGAAAAATACAATCGAATACTATCTTGAATAAGGTAATCTTTGGAGGGAGACAAAGACTTGCGTGCTTCTTGGGTAAGCCACCTATACTATAGTCAATAACAATGAAGTTGGTCTTTTATGCAGTAGTTGAGGAAAAAATTAAAGAATAAAAACCAGAACTCTAGGTCTCGAGTCTCCCCTACAAAGCATCTCTTTGAAAAATGATCCATTTCACCACCAGCCAACTGTGTGATCCTGGCTTTAATCCTTTTCCCTAGAGTCTCATTTTCCTCACAGCAAAATGGGGATGGACATAGATGTGGTCAAGATGGGAACCGGAACGTTGGACCAGTCGACTTCCAAGACACCATCCAGCCCTAGCATTCTATAATTTCAGGATTCCAGGGAGTCCATGAACATCATTTCAGTCCCACATGCTGGTTCTTCTGCCTGTTTTGTGGTTTGCTGACTGCAGTACATGATGGACCCAAGGTAAGTTTTAATGACTATAAAGAGAGGGGATGCTGGTGTTGACCAAGATGCAAAACAAAACTCATTTATAAAAGAAATAGGCCTCATTCGAAGAAATAAATCATTCTCCCTGCTAATATATTTTCTGCTAGTTTCCCTTGAAGCTTTGTTATTCATTTTTCTCACCATCAATAAATAAGCACTGTTTGTTACATATGTAACAACATAGTGTTTTCCTTCTAAACTATTGTACATTGTTTGGTAGGGGGCAATATTCTTCCCACCTGTTCTGATTGGCATTGGTGTTCATAAAGGGAAAAAAAAGACTTTCCACTCGGGTTTATTCAGAGAGAGTTAACAACTGATTTTACATGGATGCCTTTAAAAGAAAAAGAACAACATGGCCTGAAGCACTTCTAGCACAGGGTGTGGAAGCATTTGATGTCCTGGTGCTTGTTCATAAAAGAATGTTGTTTTGAAATGTACAGTGAAGTCAGGGAAAGAGATCCAAAGAAAGTTCCCATTGAGACAAAATCAAATCAACCCGCCACCCTGCAAACACTTCCCTCCTGGGCCAGTGGGTACCTTGGCGCTGTGCCCACCATCTGGGTCCAGAACGCCAGTGAGGCCCCAGCATTGCTGCCTGCAGTGATGTGTGAACACAGGGCATATCCCCAGTCAGGGGCACTCACTGGCAGGAAGAGAGACGTATTTTGTCAATGGTGATACAGGGTCTCCGAAGGTATTTTGTGAAAGTGTCTTTACCCAGGTATCTGCCCCTCCCCACAAACCTCAATAATTTTCTTTTTTTTTTTT
>NW_022447459.1:0-2089 GCF_009761245.1 Sapajus apella | reverse complement strand
ACAGAGTCTTGCTCTGCTGCCCAGGCTGGAGTGCAGTGGTGCAATCTCAGCTCACTGCAGCTTCCTCCTCCCTGATTCCTGCGTTTCTTTGTGCCTCAGCCTCCCCAGTAGCTGGGACCACAGCCGCACAACACCATGCCTGGCTACTTTTGTATTTTTAGTAGAGACAGGGTTTCACCATGTTGGCCAGGCTGGTCTTGAACTCCTGACCTCAAGCGATCCGCCTGCCTCAGCCTCCCAAAGTGCTGGGCTTACAGGTGTGAACCACCGCGTCCAGCCTGTTTTGTTTTGTTTTGTTTTATTTTGAGACAGGGTCTTGCTCCGTCACCCAGGCTGGAGGGTGGAGGCTCCATCATGGCTCACTGCAGCCTCCAACTCCTGGGCTCAAGGGATCCTCCCACCTCTGCCTGCCAGAGTGCTGGGATTCCAGGTGGGTGCCGCCACACCTGCAAGGAGGCTCTTGTTATCAGCTGCCTCAGGCTGTTGCCAAACCCAGGGAAATGTTTCAATGGATGCTGGATCTTATTTGCATTGTCATTCTTCTCTGCTGACATCTTGTCCAGGCCGCACGTTATGATTGCTGTCAGCTGTTTGATCTGTGGCTCACACTTTCCCCCTGCGAGCCTCCTGTTGCCTATTGCCTATTCGTGAACAGTGATGATCTTGGCCAGGTGCAGTGGCTCACGCCTGTAATCCCAGCACTTTGGGAGGCTGAGGTGGGTGGATCACGAGGTCAGGAGCTCAAGACCAGCCTGGCCAACAAGGTGAAACCCCGTCTCTACTAAAATTACAAAGTTTAGCCAGGTGTGGTGGTGGCTACTCGGGAGGCGGAGGCGAGAGAATCGCTTGAACCCGGGAGGCGGAGTTTGCAGTGAGCTGAGATTGTGCCATTGCACTCCAGCCTGGGCAATGAAGCGAGACTCTGCCTCAAAAAAAAAAAAAAAAAAGAGGTGGGGATGAGCCCTGGGAACCCTGTGTTTCTGGCCTGGCCCACAGTGGGAGCAGGGCAGGAGACCAGCTCGTTCTGCTTCTGGGAACCCCACGTAGACTTGAGGTGGGTGAAGAGCGGGGCTCTGGGGTCGGAGAGATTTGAATTCTACCCCTGGTTCTTCCACTCATCACCTATGTGAACTCGGGAATTGACTAAACCTGTCTCAGCCTCAGTTTCCTCCTCTGAGAAAGGGGCCTCTGAGCTCCGTGGGGCTGTGGCCAGCATCCCAAGAGGCCACGTCGTCTGGTGGTCGGGAGGGCACAGGCTCCGGGGCAGGTGCGGGCTCAGCCTCGGCTCTGACGCTGATGTGCTAGACTCAACTGGAGAAAGCGCCTCTGTGAGCCTGTTTCCTCCTCTGTAAAGCGGGGATAATACCAGGAGCTACCTCGGAGGAAGTTTCCACGGGATTGTTGTTCCCTGAGGTCTTGTGAGAAGCTGGGACCCCCTGGAGGTCCTTAAGGTCATCAGCCACCTGACCTGTGAGCACCTCCCTCCCTGCCAGGCTCAGTGTCCCCCACTGTAGAATGGAGGTATCTGCATGTCTGCCCCACAGGGTGGCTGTGAGCATTCAGCCCTCACCTGTGAGAACTGCTCAGGTGGGAACCTGGGACCCAGGAGATGCTGAACTCTAGAGCTCGGAGAACCAGCCTGCAGCCCCCCAGGTTAATCCGCAAGGGAGGGACACTGAGTCCCTTGCTCCACCCTTTGAAATCATAAAACATCAGTGTCTGGGCCGGTTGAGGTGGCTCATGCCTGTAATCCCAGCACTTTGGGAGGCTGAGGCAGGCTTGAACCCTGGAGGTGGAGGCTGCAGTGAGCCGAGATCGTGCCACTGCACTCTAGCCTGGGCAACAAGAGTAAAACTCAGCCAAAAAAAACCAACCAAACAAAAAAAAAACCCATAAAAATCAGTGTCTGGAAATATTCTCGTTGTGAGATCTTGTATACAAAACCTGGGTCAAGTGTCTGCCGAGTGACAAATTCCTGGATGTTCCTTCCCTCCCCCTCCATGAGACTGGTCTTCCTTTGATTGATTTTATTTTTTTTTGGTACAGAGTCTTGCTCTGCTGCCCAGGCTGGAGTGCAGTGGTGCAATCT
>NW_022447458.1:214-2151 GCF_009761245.1 Sapajus apella | reverse complement strand
ACCCCTCCCTTCTCCTGCCCTGCCCCCTCCCCTCCGTTCCCCAATCCCTCCCCTCCCCTGCCAAGGTGGGCAGATCACGTGAGGTCCCCGTCCCTGGCCTTCCCTCCCCTCCCCGGCCTTCCCTCCCCTCCCCCTCCCCTCCTCTCCCTTCCCCTCCCCCCCACCCCACCCCTCTCCTCCCTTCCCCTCTCCCTCCCCTATCCTTCCCTCCCCTTCTTGTCCCCTTCTCTCCTTTTCCCCTCCCCCACCTCCCTCTCTTCCCTTCACCCTCCCCTCTTTTCCCCTCCCCTTCTGAGTTTCTATCCGTGTTCCCACAAAGAACACGATCTTGTTCTTTTTCACAGCTGTATAGTATTCCATGGTGTCTGTTCATAGCAACAGTAACTCACAGTAGCAGAGACACGGAAGAGGCCTAAACGCCCGTTGATGATACACAAGATACTTCTCTTTTTAAGTTTCTCTCCTCCCCTCCCCTCCTTGTCCCCTCCTCTCCTTTTCCCCTCCTCCCATCTCTGTCCCCTCCCTTCCCCCCCACCCTGCTTTTCCCCTCTCCTCCCCCCTCCTTTCCCTCCAATTTGGAAGTGGAGGAGAAGGGAGGGGAAGGGGGAGGTGAGGAGGGGACAAGGAGGGGAGGGGAGAGGAGGGGACGGGGAGGGGGGCAAGAGGAGGGGGAAGGAGAGGAAGGGAGGGGGATGGGAGGGGAATGGATGGGGAGGGGAAGGGAGAGGAAGGGAGGGGGAGGGGAGGGGAAGGGAGAGGAAGGGAGGGGGAGGGGAGGGGAAGGGAGAGGAAGGGAGGGGGAGGGGAGGGGAAGGGACAGGAAGGGAGGGGGAGGGGAGGGGAATGCAGGGGAGGGGAGGGGAGGGAGGGGGAGAGAAAAAGGACAGGATGGGACAAGGAGGGGAAGGGAGGGGAGAAGAGAGGGGGGAGGGTAGGGGAAGCCAGAGGAGGGTGAGGGGAGGGAAGGGGAGGGGAAGGGAGGGGGAAGGGGGAAAGGAAAGCGGAGGGGAGGGGAAGGTAGGGGAGGGGTGAGGCGAGGAAGGGATGGGGTAGGGGAGGGGAAGTCAGGGGAGGGGAGGGGAGGGGGGGAGAGGAAAAGGAGAGGATGGGACAAGGAGGGGAGGGAAGGGGAGTGGAAGGGAGGGGAAAGGGAGGGGAGAAGAGAGAGGTGGAAGGAAGGGGAAGGGAGGGGAGGGGAAGGGAGAGGAAGGGATGGGAGAGGGGAGGGGAAGGTAAAGAGGGCAAGTGGAGGGAGGGGTAGGGGAAGGGAGGGGGAAGGGGGAAGAGAGAGGGGAAGGGAGGGGAAGGGAGGGGAGGGGTGGAGCGAGGAAGGGATGAGGGAGGGGAGGGGAAAAGACGGGAGGGGAGGGAGAGGAAGGGAGGGGAAGGGGAGGGGAAAAGAGGGGAGGGGGAAGGGAGGGGAGGGAGGTGGGGGAGGGGAAACGGAGAGAAGGGGACAAGAAGGGGAGGGAAGGGGAGGGGAGGGAGAGGGGAAGGGAAGAGAGGGGTGGCGCGGGGGGGAGGGGAAGGGAGAGGAGGGGAGGGGGAGGGGGAGGGGAGGGAAGGCCGGGGACGGGGACCTCACGTGATCTGCCCACCTTGGTGCCCCGAAGTGCTGGGATGACACACGTGAGCCGCCGGACCGTGGGTTATTTACGTCAGTTAATTTGTGTCACGGGAGTCTGTTGTACAGATCATTTCACGTCCCCCGTATTAAGCCCACTACGCGTTCCTTCTTTCCCCTGATCCCCTCCTTCCTCCCACCCGCCACCCCCAATACACCCAGTGTGTGTTCATTACTTATGTGTCCATGTGTTCTCATCCTCTAGCTCCCACTTATAAGTGACAACATGCCGTGTTTGGCTGCCAGGTCTATGCATGTCCCTGCCAAGGACATCATCTTGTTCTTTTTCATGGCTGTATAGTATTCCATGGTG
>NW_022447458.1:0-204 GCF_009761245.1 Sapajus apella | reverse complement strand
CTGGGTTCAAGAGATTCTCTTGCCTCAGCCTCCCGGTAGCTGGGTAACAGTCAGCCACCAACACATCTGGCCAATTTTTGTATTTTTAGTAGACACAGGGTTTCGTCACGCTGGGCAGGCTGGTCTCGAACTCCTGACCTCAGGAGATGCACCTGCCTCAGCCTCCCAAAGTGCTGGGATGACAGGCGTGAGCCACCGCGCCCG
>NW_022447457.1:0-2090 GCF_009761245.1 Sapajus apella | reverse complement strand
TTTGCACAGATACCGCTGGTCTCCACAGTTGTGTGGCCTAACTTGGGAGTGAAGTGGGAAATTGGAAAACCCACCTGCACAAGAGGACCAGTGGCCCCCTCCCTGCCCTTCCTAGTGTTACCCACACAGGACTCCAAGACCCCGAGTGCTGCCCCTCACAGCCCTCAGGAGACCCCACCGCCCAGCCTGGTGGCTGCTCTCAGGTTCACACCAAACCCTGCTCCCTGTTCACACCAAACCCCAGAGTGTGGCCTAGGGTGTACTGACTCCCTTTTATTTATTTACTTATTAAGATGAAGTCCCAGCCTGGAGTGCAGTGGTGCAATCTTAGCTCACTGCAACCTCTGCCTCCTGTGTGTAAGCAATTCTCCTGCCTCAGCCTCCCGAGAAGCTGTGAATGCAGGAGTGCACCACCACGTCCAGCTAATTTTGGGCGTGTTTTGGCAAAATCAGGTGATGCACACTGCAATCCCAGCTACTTGGGAGGCTGAAGCAGGAGAATTATTTATTTATTTATTTATTTGATTTTATGTATTTATTTACTTTAAGATGGGGTTTCACTATATTGGTCGGGCTGGTCTTGAACTCTGGACCTCAGGTGATCTGCCCGCCTGGGCCTCCAAAGTGCTTGGATTACAGGCATGAGCCACCACACCCGCCCCATTTTTATTTTTAGTGGAGATGGGGTTTATACCCGTTGGCCAGGCTGGTCTCGACCTCCCAACCTCAAATGATCCACCCACCTTGGCCTTCCAGAGTGCTGGGATTACAGGTGTGTGCCACCACACCCATCCTGCTGGCTCCCTTTTAAAAATGACTATGTCCCTTCCCCTTCACTGATCTGTGTCCCCTCGGAGTCCTGGGGGCTGGTTCTGTTGGGGGAGAGCTTGGGGAAGACTGGCACTGGCTTCTGCCTCATCCGTGAGTGCTAGGCCTTCCCCGCCCCCCGGCCGTGCTGCCTGTTGGCCCTGGACAAAGCTAGTGCAGGTCTCGGGGTCAGGCTGTGGCCCTGCCCCTGGGCTCAGGAGCTGCACAGTGGCCATGCAGGCTGGGCTGACTGGTGGCCTCTTGCAGACATAGTGTGCATTGACCGTGTGGAGGAGATCCTCAAGCTGGTGGCTATAGAGCACCCTCCTTCCAGATGCAACAAGTGGGTGGTCCAGAAGTACATTGAGACACCAATGCTTATCTACGACACCAAGTTTGACATCAGGCAGTGGCTCCTCGTCACGGACTGGAACCCCCTGACCATCTGGTTCTACAAGGAGAGTTACCTGTGGTTCTCAACACAGTGCTTCTCCCTGGACGAGCTGGACAGGTCAGTGTGGCGGATAAGCTGGACACCTCAGGCCAGGAAATGGGCTGCTGCCCTCACCACTGGAGCAGCCGCAGTGAGAAGCGGTCCCAGCAGGGCCCCCTCACTGCCACCTGCCACCACGAAAGGCACAGGTGGGGAAACTAAGGCTTGGGAGGCTGATGACCTCCCCCTGGGACAGTCTCAGGCCCACCAGCCTTCAAAGCCAGCGCCCTACACCCAATGCTCTGTGCATCTTTTCTGGAAAATCTTAAAAGGCACCATTTTGCCTCTGCCTGCGGGTATCGGAATGGTGTGGGCAGCACCTGGACCCCAGTGCAGGGGAAGTGATGTGTGGGGTACCTGGTGGAGGTGCAGACATCTGTGAGCCCAGAGTGGAGAGACCCCTGCCTCATCCAGTCCCTCATGGGCAGGATGGCAAGAGCCCATGGTGTCCGCGGGAGCATGCTGTCCACATGGCGATGTCTGCCAGCCTCTGTCTGCACTAAGGCTTCCTTTGACTGTTGTGTGACCCTCGTTTGGTGTGAGGGGCTGGGGGACCTGATGGCTGGGCAGGAGTGGGGGCTACTTTACAAGGGAGTGAGAATCCAGGGAGGCCTGAGAGTCACTTAACAGAGACCTTGCAGCATGTTCAACTCTGGCCCAGGCTGGGGGCTGCGGTCATGCCAGGTGTTGCACTGGAAGTCACACCCAGAAGAGGGCCTGGGAGGAGCTGGCCTGGGGCCTCGACTCTCACCCGCCCACTGCCTCTGGTCAAGTGGGCCTGGAAGGGGTC
>NW_022447456.1:0-2090 GCF_009761245.1 Sapajus apella | reverse complement strand
GTGTGATGCTCCCCTCCCTGTGTCCATGTAGTCTCATTGTTTAACCCTCACCTGTGAGTGAGAACATGCAGTGTTTGGTTGTCTATTCTTGTGTCAGTTTGCTGAGAATGATGGTTTCCAGATTCATCCATGTCCCTACAAAGGACATGAACTCATCCTTTTCATGGCTGCATAGTATTCCATGGTATATATGTGCCACATTTTCCTTATCCAGTGTATCATTGATGGGCATTTGGGTTGGTTCCAGGTCTTTGCTATTGTAAACAGTGCCACAATGAATATACGTGTGCATGTGTCTTTAAAACTGGCACTAGATGGGGTGCCCTCTCTCACCATTCCTGTTAAACATAGTATTGGAAGTTCTATCAAGAGCAATCAGGCAAGAAGAAGAAACAAGGGGTATTCAATTAAGGTGCTGTATTTAGGAGTACCGTGCTCTGGGCTCTGACACAGTTGTTCGCCTACTGTGGATCCTTGAAATCATTTGCACAATGCTTTACTATTTAAAATAATTTGCTATATCGAAAACCAAACACCGCATGTTCTCACGCATAAGTGGGAGTTGAACAATGAGAACGCATGGACACAGGGAGGGGAACATCTCACACTGGGGCATGTCAGGGGGTGGGCAGCAAGGGGAGGGAGAGCATTAGGGCAAATATCTAATGCATGTGGGCTTAAAACCTAGGTGATGGGGTGATGGAGGTAGCAAACCACCACGGCACACGTGTACCATATAAAAAACCTGCACGTTAAGCACATGTATCCCAGAACTTAGAGTAAAATAAATATAGGCCAGGTGCAGTGGCTTACACCTGTAATCCCAGCACTTTGGGAGGCTGAGGTGGGAGGATCACTTGAGGTCAAGAGTTTGAGACCAGCCTGACCAACATGAAGAAACCCCCGTCTCTACTAAAACTACAAAATTAGCCAGGCGTGATGACGCATGCCTGTAATCCCAGCTACTGGAGAGGCTGAGGCAGGAGAATCACTTGAACCCAGGAGGCGGAGGTTGCAGTGAGCTGAGATTGTGCCATTGCACTCCAGCCTGGGCAGGAAGAGCGAAACCCCATCTCAAAAATAAATTAATTAATTAAATAAAACTAAATAATAATAATTTGCTATATCAGAGCAGGGAGGAACTCTAAAAACAATGAAAATAACAAATCAGAATCTGAATTCAGGCAACAGTGTGTACTATCTCACCAACACGGCAAAAGCCCCAGCTGCCGAGCAAGGTTTTGCCTGGAGATTACCCACGGCTCACCTCTGCTCCCCTGACATTTCACGTTGGCATTTCTGATCTTTTTCCTGATATTATTCTAAGATGTCTGAAAGGTGTGGATTCATCGGACCTGCCGAGGTCCAATGACCCCAGCACTGGGTATAGATGGGAATCTCTGAAGTGACTTTCTAGCCTCCTTTTCTCCGGTGGGCTCTGGTTCCCTTCTGTGTGAAATCCTGGCATCTCCATCACGCCATCTCTTTGGAGCTATCAGCAAACAGCTCTTGATTAATAGCTGTGGCCACGATAAGCTTATTTCTACAGGGATGAGGACTGGGCTGCTGGCTCCACACCAGCATTTTGGCGTCAGATCTCATACACCGAGTTGATGGGGTTGAGTTGTATCCCCAAAAAGAAGCGTTCAACTTCCAACCCCTGGCGCTGTGTGTGTGACTTTACTGGCAACAGGATCTTTGCAGATATATTCAGGGTAAACTGCGGTGAGACTGGATGAAGGCAGACCCTTGTCCAGGATGACTGCCACCCTTATAGGAAGAAGGAAATCTGGACAGAGACACACAGGGAGAGGCCGTTTGAAGATGGAGGTAGAAGCAAGGGTGATGTGGCCACAAGCCAAGGGGCACCGAGGGGCACTGAGAAGCTGAAGCAGCGGAAAGGACCCTCCCCCTGTGTCAGAGTGAGCTCAACTCTGCTGACACTTTCACTTTCTTATCGGGCTGGTGGCCCCACACCTGTGGGAGAATATATGTCTGTTGTTTTCACTGTCTCCCATCCTGCTGTGGCATTTGTTACCGCAGCCTCGGGAAATTCACACTGGGGTGCTAAAGAGGGAATTTGGGGGCAG
>NW_022447455.1:0-2090 GCF_009761245.1 Sapajus apella | reverse complement strand
GCAATGGTGCGATCTCGGCTCACCGCAACCTCCGCCTCCTGGGTTCAGGCGATTCTCCTGCCTCAACCTCCTGAGTAGCTGGGATTACAGGCATGCGTCACCATGCCCAGCTAATTTTTGTATTTTTAGTAGAGACGGGGTTTCACCATGTTGACCAGGATGGTCTCGATCTATTGATCTTGTGATCCACCCGCCTCGGCCTCCCAAAGTGCTGGGATTACAGGCTTGAGCCACTGCGCCCGGCGAAAAAAATTTTTTTAGAGACAGGGTCTCCTGATGTTTCCCAGGCTGGTCTCAAACTCTGGGACTCAAGTGATCCTGTTGCCCCGGTCTTGCAAAGCACTGGGATTACAAGTGTTACCCACTGTCCTCAGCCTAAGAAAAATCCCCTTAAACATTTCATATGTAGTCATTTTATATTTCATATCTAATATTTCAATATCTGAATCAATTGGGAAGTCTGTTGATTTTGTGTGTGTACATGTTTGTATGTGTGTGTGATGCTGCATTTATGGTGACTTGTTCGTAATATTCTTGGCACTTTAATTTTCTTTTTTTTTTAGACAGAGTCTCACTCTGTTGCCCAGGCTGGAGTGCAGTGGCACAATCTTGGCTCACTGCAACTTCCATGTCCCCAGTTCATGTGATTCTCCTGCCTCAGCCTCCTGAGTAGCTGGGACCACAGGAGTGCGTCACCAAACACAGCTGATTTTTATACTTTTAGTGGATATGGGGTTTTACCATGTGGGCCAGTCTGGTCTTGAACTCCTGAGATCAAAGCAATCCACCTCCTTGGGCTCCCAAAGTGCTGGGATTACAGGCATGAGCCACAGTGCTTGGCTCTTGCCATTTTTAATTTTTTTTCTTTTTTTGGAGACAAAGTCTTGCTGTGTCGCCCAGGCTGGAGTGCAGTGGTGAAATCTTGGCTCACTGCAACCTCCACCACCTGAGTTCAGGCAATTCTCTTGCCTCAGCCTCCTGAGTAGCTGGGACTACAGGCGAGGGCCACTATGCCTGGTTAATTTTTGTATTTTTAGTAGAGACGGGGTTTGCCCTGTTGGGCCAGGCTGGTCTCAAACTCCTGACCTCAAGTGATCCACCTTCTTTAGCCTCCCAGAGTGTTGGGATTACAGGCATGAACCAATGTGCCCAGCTGGCATTTTTTATTTTTTATTTTTTTAAGACAGGGCTTCACCATGTTGGCCAGGCTGGTCTTGAACTCCTAACCTCAGGTGATCCACCTGCCTCGGCATCCCAAAGTGCTGGGATTACAGGCGTAAACCATCATGACTGGCCAATTTTTTTTTTTTTTTTTTTTTTGATAGGGAGTCTTGCTCTGTCTCCCAGGCTGGAGCAAGATCTCGGTTCATTGCAACCTCTGCCTCCCAGGTTCAAGTGATTCATCTGCCTCAGCCTCTCAAGTACCTGGGACTACAGGTGTGTGTCACCACATCCGGCTAATTTTTGTATTTTTGTCAGAGACGAGGTTTCACCATATTGGCCTGGCTGGTCTTGCTCTCCTGACCTTGCGATCTGCCCACCCCAGCTTCCCAAAGTGCTGGGATTACAAGCATGAGCCACCAGGCCCAGCTGGCATTTTTAAATTTTAAGCTCACATTTGATATCAGAATCCTGAAGCCTAAATTATGGGCTCCTTTCTCCATAGGGACTGTGTTTGCTTCTGCTAAGAGCCTAGGACCATTACTAACAAGGGACCACTTTGACCTCCTTTCAGCATCCTGACTTAGCTTGGTAAACTTCAAGTACTCCACCTTGTTGGGGAGTCCAGTCTTGATTTCTAGATTATGTGTTAACGTGCTGCTTTCTCTCAGTCTCTCAATCTCTCTCTCTACATATACACGTATATATTATTTATATAATGGTATATGTATTATATTTATATATATTATGCCATTATTTATATAATGACGTTTTAGATAAATATAAATGATGGGCGTGCATACACACACACACACATACACACACACACACACACAAAAAAAAAGCAGTCCCCTCATGATTGACACTACAGGTGTGTGCTACTGCACTGGGCTCTAGTTTCAACTTTTTTTTTTTTTTTTTTTTTTTTT
>NW_022447454.1:0-2090 GCF_009761245.1 Sapajus apella | reverse complement strand
CTTTGTTATTTCTCTTTATTTGTATGTATTTATTTTTTTGAGACAGATTCTCTATGCACCGTGATCTCCCAGAGTGCTGGGATTACAGGCGTGAGCCGCCTCACCCGGCCTCCCTTCCTTCTTAAGCCTGAGTCATATTCTGCTGTGCAGATGGATCACACTGTGTTTATCTTTTCATCTGATGGTGGACCCCTCGGTTGATTTTGCCTTTTGGCTGTTGTGAGTCGTGCTGCTGTGAGCGCACATGTGCAAATACCTCCCTGAGTTCCTGCTTTCTATTCTTTTGGGATGGATGGCAGTGGCTTTGTTAGAGCAAATGATAATGCTGTGTGTAAGTGTTTTGAGGGACCACCATTTGTAAAGTGTTTTGTCGTTGTTGTTGTTGAGACGGAGTCTCACTGTGTCACCCAGGCTGGAGTGCAGTGGCATGATCTGGCCTCACTGCAACCTCCTCCTCCCACGTTCAAGCCATTTTCATGCCTCGGCCTCCTGAGTAGCTGAGATTATAGGAACTGGACACCACACCTGGCTCATTTTTGTATTTTTAGTAGAGACAGGTTTTCACCATGCTGGCCAGGCTGGTCTCGAACTCCTGGCCTCAGGTGATCTGCCCACCTCGGCCTCCCAGAGTGCTGGGATTTGAGGTGTGAGCCACCTCACCTGGCTCTTGTAAAGTGTTTTAATCATCCTGTTTTACTGTTCTTCAGCTGGGGTTGTGATCTCAGCCCTGCTTCTCTCTGCTCCTGCTAAGGGACTTCCCGTAGGCAGCCCAGTCCCCGCCTCTGTCCAGGAGACAACATGCCTGGAAGTGAAGTTGGGTCAGTCCTGCCTCAGTGCTGCTTCTGTTTTAGGTAAATATCCTGTGGGGTCAGGAGAGAAAATCCCAAGCGCATCTGTGGAACACCTGGGCATCCCCCAACTCAGGACTGTGGGAGAGATGGGGTGTTGGAGGAGAGGTAAACCTGGAAGCCAGTTAGCCCCACTCTGTCCCTTGCCCTGACTTTTTTTTTTTTTTTTTTTTGAGATGGAGTCTTGCTCTGTCACCCAGGCCTGGAGTGCAGTGATGCAATCTTGGCTCACTGTAACCTCCACCTCCCAGGTTCAAGAGATTCTCCTGCTTCATCCGCCTGAGTAGCTGGGACCGCAGGTGAGTGCTACCACACCTGGCTAATTTTTGTATTTTTAGTAGACCTGGGGTTTCACCATGTTGGCCAGGCTGGTCTCCAACTCCTGACCCAAGGCCATCCACCCACCTTGGCCTCCCAAAGTGCTGGGATTCAAGATGTGAGCCACTGCGCTCAGCCAAGCCCTGCTCCGTTCTAATCCCACTGCCTGTGAAAGGCTTCTGGAAGCTCACAGAAAAAATGGCCCCAGTATGACGGCTCTCACTCACTTGCTCCCAGAGTTCCGGGGACACACAGTGAGGAGTGATTGTTTTTCTGACTCATCTGGATGTGATGAGCCTGGTCCAAGAAGTTTGCTTTTGTTGACTTGCAGCTGGTCAGGCCCCTGTGCTGTGGAAATTGCCCCCACTAAATCCTTATGCCTCAGTTTACTCAGCTAACTCAGATCTCCAGCCCTGCCTCAGGCTGGGTTAGGCTCCTCCCCGTCACACCATGTGGGAATCTCCCATGTGATACTTACTTGCTTGCTTGATTGATTGATTGATTGAAATGGGATCTTACTCTATCACCCAGGCTGGAGCACAGTGGTACAATCTCAGCTCACTGCAACCTCTGCCTCCTGGGTTCAAGTGATTCTCCTGCCTCAGCCTGTTTAGTAGCTGGGATTACAGGCGCATGCCACCACGGCCTGCTAATTTTTTTTATTTTTAGTAGAGACGGGGTTTCTTCATGTTGGTCAGGTGGGTCCCAAACTCTTGACCTTGTGAGCCACCTGTCTCAGCCTCCCAAAGCGCTGGGATTACAGGCTCACATGCACCTGACCCGTGTGACACTTTAATGAAGCAAGGTGTGTAGGTGACGGCTGCCTGATCGTCTTCCCACCACGGGGCAGGGCTAGGGGCTGTGTTGTCTGCAAATCCCTCAGCTCTTTATGCTGGTAAGGGAAGAAGGAAGAGGGAGCCCTCG
>NW_022447453.1:465-2091 GCF_009761245.1 Sapajus apella | reverse complement strand
AAGTGAAGTATGAAAAGCATTCTATGCAATTGGAAACCAAAAGACAGCAGGAGTACCTACACTTACATCAGCTAAAATGAGTTTTAAGTTAGAAACTATAAAAGGAAAAATTATAAAGGGGTCAACTCAACAAGAAGTTGTCATAATTTTAAACACATATGCACTTAACACTGAAGCACCCAAATATATAAGCAATTATTATTAGATATAAAAGAGAAATATACAATACAATACATTCTATTCTATTTCGTGATTTGCATGTGTTTAACCATCCTTCATTCCTTGGATGGATCTCACTTGATCATAGTGTATGATGATCTCTTCAATGTGTTGTTGAATTTAGTTTGCTATTATTTCGTTGAGTATTTTGCATTTATGTTCAACAAGAATATTGGAGGGATGGGTGGTTGGTGACTTCAATACTCCCCTCTCAGCAGTGGATGGATCATTTAGACAATAATGAAATAAACATCAGCTAATAACCACATAGTAAACCAAATAAACATAATAGACTTTTACAGAACATTTAACCCAACAGCTGCAGAATACACCTTCTTCTCATCACCACAAGAAACATTATCCAGGAGCGATCATAAGTAAGGCCACAAAACAAGCCTTAACAAATTTAAGAAAATAAAAATATTTTTAAGTCTGTTTTTGACTACAATAATATAAAACTAAAAATCAAAAAAATAAGGAAATTTGGAAAGTTACAAATACAAGGAAATTAAATAATATGCTTCTGAATAACTGATTGGTCAATGAAGAAATTTAAAGGAGAATTTAAAAATTTCTCGAGAAATATGAAAATAGAAACACAATATACCAAAACTTTTGGGATACATGGAAAGCAATTTTAAAAAATGTTTATAGCAATAAACACCTGCATCATAAAATAATAAAGATCACAAATAAAAACCGAATTATGCACCTCAAGGAACTAGAAAAATAAGAACAAACTAACCACAGGATTAAGAATGGAAGAAAATACTAAGGATATGAGCAAAAATAAATAAAATAGAGACAGAAAGTGCAAAAAAAAAAAACAATGAAACAACAAAGTGGTTTTTTGAAAAATAAACAAAATTGACAACTTTCAGCTATGCCAACTAAGAAGAAAAGAGAAAGACTCTTCAAACACTCAGAGATGAAAAAAGAGACATCACCACTGAAATCACAGAAACATAAAAGAGTCTGAGACCAATTTGAATCATTATATGCCAAGAAAACGGGTGACCTAGAAGAAATGGAAACATTCTTGAACTTGTGTAAGTCTTCTAAATTGGATAATGAAGAAATAGAAAACCTGAATAGACCAATAGCAAGTAAGGACATTGAATCAGTAATAAAATGTCTTCTGTTGGTGGAAAGTTTAGTGCCTGATGGCTTTAGTACTGAATTCTACTATACATTTAAGGAAGGACCCATGCCAGTTCTCCTCTAACTACTTAAGAAAATTAGTGAGAAGGGAATATTTCTAGACTCATTCTAAGAGGCCCTCATTATCCTGATACACAAACCAGAAAAGGACAGAACAACTAATAAAAGGTAAGAAAACTACATGCCAATATTATTTTTAGTTTGTTTTACTTTATTTTTTTTTTTAATTTTTTTTTTTTTTTTTTT
>NW_022447453.1:0-365 GCF_009761245.1 Sapajus apella | reverse complement strand
TTTTTTTTTTTTTTTTTTTTGAGACGGAGTTTCACTCATGTTACCCAGGCTGGAGTGCAATGGCGCGATCTCGGCTCACCGCCACCTCCGCCTCCTGGGTTCAGGCAATTCTCCTGCCTCAGCCTCCTGAGTAGCTGGGATTACAGGCACGCGCCACCATGCCCAGCTAATGTTTTGTATTTTTAGTAGAGACGGGGTTTCACCATGTTGACCAGGATGGTTAATTGTTTTTATTTTTTTAATTTTCAATTTTAGCAAGCAGCCCGCTAACATGACACTAAACCTCTCTCCTTCCAGGCAGGATTACTCTGAAAGGCTGGTGTGCTTTTCATTCATCCTCTCTTAGCAAGTGGTGCCTGTTCCCT
>NW_022447452.1:0-2091 GCF_009761245.1 Sapajus apella | reverse complement strand
GTATCCCCTCCAAATCTCATGTTGAAGTGCGATTCCCTCTCATTACTGGGTATATACCCAAAGGAATATAGATCATTCTACTATAAAGACATGTGCATATGTATGTTTATTACAGCACTGTTTATAATAGTAAAGACTTGGAACCAACCCAAATGCCCATCAATGATAGGCTGGATTAAGAAAATGTGGCACATATACAACATGGAATACTATGCAGCCATAAAAAAAGATGAGTTCATGTCCTTTGTAGGGACATGGATGAAGCTGGAAGCCATCATCCTCAGCAAACTGACACAGGAATAGAAAACCAAACACTGCATGTTCTCACTCGTAAATGGAAGTTGAACAATAAGAAGACATGGACATAGGGAGGGGAACATCACACACCAGGGCCTGTCAGGGAGTGGGGGCCAAGAAGAGGGAGAGCATTAGGACAAATACCTAATGAAACTGGGGCTTAAAGGCCGGGCTCGGTGGCTCAAGCCTGTAATCCCAGCACTTTGGGAGGCCGAGGCGGGTGGAACACGAGGTCAAGAGATCGAGACCATCCTGGTCAACATGGTGAAACCCTGTCTCTACTAAAAATACAAAAAATCAGCTGGGCATGGTGGTGCTTGCCTATAATCCCAGCTACTCAGGAGGCTGAGGCAGGAGAATTGCTTGAACCCAGGAGGTGGAGGTCGCGGTGAGCCGAGATCGCGCCATTGCACTCCAGCCTGGGTAACATGAGTGAAACTCCGTCTCAAAAAAAAAAAAAGAAAAGAAACTGGGGCTTAAAACCTGGATGACAGATTGATGGGTGCAGCAAACCACCATGGCACATGTATACCTATAAACCTGCACGTTCTGCACATGCATCCCAGAACTTAAAGAAAAATTTAAAAACAAACAAAAAAAGAAATGTGATTCTCAGTGTTGGAGGTGGGGCCTGGTGGGAGGTGTCTGGGTCTTAGGAGCAGATCCTTCGTGAATGGCTTGGTGTCCTCCCCATCTCCCCGGGGTGATGGGTGAGTTCTTGTTCTGTTAGTTCACATGATTGCTGGCTGTTTAAAGAAGACTGGCTCCTGGCTGGACACGACGGCTCACATCTGTAATTCCAGCACTTTGGGAGGCCGAGCCGCATGGATCATGAGGTCAGCAGATTGAGACCATCCTGGCCAACATGGTGAAACCCTGTCTCTACTAAAATACCAAAAATTAGCTGGTCGTGGTGGTGCATGCCTATAGTCCCAGCTACTCGGGAGGCTGAGGCAGGGGAATCTCTTGAACCCGGGAGATGGAGGTTTCAGTGAGCCGAGACTGCACCACTGTACTCCAGCCTGGGCAACAGAGCGAGACTCCATCTCAAAAAAAAAAAAAAGAAGAAGAAGAAGAAAAAGAAGACTGGCTCCTCCTCCTGCCTCTCTCTTGCTCTCTCTCTCTCTGTCTGTCTGTCCCACTCTCACATGTGGCACACCTGCTCCTCCTTCACCTTCTGTCATGATCGAAAGCTCCCAGGAGCTGATGCCAGCACCATGCTTCCTGGCACCTACTAAATTGTGAGCCAAATTAAACCTCTTTTCTTTATAAATTACTCAGCCTCAGGTTTTTCTTTATAGCAATGCAAAAACAGACTAACACAGAAATGGGACATCACCTGAACCACAAGGTCCAGTGAGCTGGCTCTTCCTTCCTCCCCAGAGACAAGTCAGGCCACAAGGTTCCCAGGAACTCCCTGTGCCCCGGCCTTTTTCCTCACCCTGGCCTCCTTCTGCTCCTCTTTCCCCCTTCAAGGTACCTGCATTAACTGGGCTTCCTGCTTGGAGTGACATCTCCATCCACAGAGCTCTGCCTCCGGTTATTCATGCTCAGCTTCAGGGCTCACCTCCACGATCCTTCCTTGGGGACGTCTTCCCTGACTCCTAGACCAGGTTAGAATTTTTTTTTTTTTTTTTTTTGAGACAGAGTCTTGCTCTGTCGCCAGGCGCCAGGCTGGAGTGCAGTGGCATAATCTTGGCTCACTGCAACCTCCCAGGTTCAAGCAATTCTCCTGCCTCAGCCTCCTGAGTACCTGGGACTACAGGTGTGCGCCACCACGCCCAGTTAATTTTT
>NW_022447451.1:0-2091 GCF_009761245.1 Sapajus apella | reverse complement strand
ACTGCATCAACTAATGGCAAAACAGCCAACTAGCATCAAAATGGCAGGATGAAATTCACACATAACAATATTAACCCTAAATATAAATGGGCTAAATGCCCCAATCAAAAGACACAGACTGGTAAATTGGATAAAAAGTCAAAACCCATCGGTGTGCTGTATTCAGGAAACCCATCTCACATGCAAGGATACACAAAGGCTCAAAATAAAGGAAGGGAAGAAGATTTACCAAGCAAATGGAGAGCAAATAAAAGCAGGAGTTGCAATTCTCATCTCAGATAAAATAGACTTTAAACGAACAGAGATCAAAAGAGACAAAGAAGGACATTATATAATGGTAAAAGGATCGGTGCAACAAGAAGAGATCACAATCCTAAATGTATACACACCCAATACAGGAGCACCCATATACATAAAGAGACTTAGACTCCCACACAACAATAGTGGGAGACTTTAACACTCCATTGTCAATATTAGACAGATCAACGAGACAGAAAATTAACAAGGATATCCAGGACTTGAACTCAGACCTGGACCAAGCAAACCTAATAGATATTTACAGAACTCTCCACCCCAAATCAACAGAATATACATTCTTCTCAGCACCACATCACACCTACTCTAAAATTGACCATGTAATTGGAAGTAAATCACTCCTCAGCAAATGCAAAAGAACAGAAATCATAACAAACAGTCTCTCAGACCACAGTGCAATCAAGTTAGAACTCAGTATTGAGAAACTAACTCAGAACTGCACAGCTTCATGGAAACTGAACAACTGGCTCTTGAATGTTGACTGGATAAACAATGAAATGAAGGTAGAAATTAAGGTGTTCTTCGAAACCAATGAGAATGAAGACACAACATGCCAGAATCTCTGGGACACATTTAAAGCAATGTCTAAAGGGAAATATATACCCACATATATGTGGGCAATAAATGCCCACATGAGAGGCAAGGAAAGATCTAAAATAGACACCCTATCATCAAAATTGAAAGAGCTAGAGGAGCAAGACCAAAAAAACTCAAAAGCTAGCAGAATACAAGAAATAACTAAGATCAGAGCAGAACTGAAGGAGATAGAGACAAAAAAATGCTTCAAAAAATCAATAAATCCAGGAGCTGGTTTTTCTTTCTTTCTTTTTTTTTTTCAATGTTATATACTAGAATATTATTTAATTATCTTAAGAGGGTGTTTGCCATTAAAGTCCAGAGTCTAGGAAAGTACATATTTGCCTGCAGATTCTTTTTTTTTCTTCCCATTTATTTATTTTATTGCAATTTAGGTTTTGGGGTACATGTGAAGAACATGCAAGATTGTTGCATAGGCACACACGTGGCAGTGTGATTTGCTGCCTTCCTCCCCATCACCTACATCTGGCATCTCTCCCCTTGCTATCTCTCCCCAGCTCCCACCCCCCACCGTCCCTACCCTATTTCCCCGCAACTGACCCCAGTGTGTAGTGCTCCCCTCCCTGTGTCCACATGTTCTCATTGTTCAACACCCGCCTATGAGTGAGAACATGCGGTGTTTGATCTTCTGCTCCTCTGTCTGTTTGCTGAGAATGATGGTTTCCAGGTTCATCCATGTCCCTACAAAGGACACAAACTCATCGTTTTTGATGGCTGCATAATATTCCATGGTGTATATGTGCCACATTTTCCTGGTCCAGTCTATCATCGATGGGCATTTGGGTTGGTTCCAGGTCTTTGCTATTGTAAACAGTGCTGCAATAAACATTTGTGTGCACGTGTCCTTATAGTAGAACGATTTGTAATCCTTTAGATATATACCCACTAATGGGATTGCCGGGTCAAATGGAATTTCTATTTCTAGGTCCTTGAGGAATCGCCACACTATCTTCCACAATGGTTGAACTAATTTACACTCCCACCAACAGTGTAAAAGTGTTCCTATTTCTCCACATCCTCTCCAGCATCTGTTGTCTCCAGATTTTTTAATGATCGCCATTCTAACTGGTGTGAGATGGTATCTCAATGTAGTTTTGATTTGCATTTCTCTGATGACCAGTGATGATGAGCATTTTTTCATATGTTTGTTGGCCTCATGTATGTCTTCTTTTGTAAAGT
>NW_022447450.1:0-2091 GCF_009761245.1 Sapajus apella | reverse complement strand
TGTGTGTGTGTGTGTGTGTGTGTGTGTGTGTGTGTGTGTGTGTGTGTGTTTAAAGTTTTGGAAGAAAACATAGGAAGAAATCTTCATAACTTGAGATTAGGGAAAGAGTTCTTAGACAAGACACCAAGTGCACATAAAAGCAAAAATCCATTAATTAGACGTGATCAAAATAAAACAATATAGCAAAAGATACTGAAAAGACAGCTATATGCTGGGAGAGAATATCTGCAAACCACACATCCAACAAAGAAAGTATTTGACATATACAAAGAATTCTCAAAATCAACAGAGAACCATCCAAACAAAAATGGGTAAAAGACTTGGACCCTCACCAAAGAGGATGCTCTATGTGGAGGACAGTAAGCCTATGAGAGACCGTCAACACTAGTCATTGGGGAAATGCAAATCAAACCATAGTGAGGTAGTGAGGTGCCACTGGAAAGCAGTTTGACAGCTCTGTTAAATCACATGGCCCAGCAGTCCCACAGCTATTTTCCCTGGAGAAAGAAAAAATTGTGTTCACATGAAAACCTCTATACAAATGTTTATAGCAACTCTATGCATAATCCCCCAAACTGGACACAACCACACATCCTCCCATTGATGAAGGGGCAACCACCTGTGTCTCCCTGTGCAGCCAAACACCATTCCGCAATTGAAAGGAACAGGCCACTGACACACAGAGCAATGGGGATGGAGCTCAAAAACATGATTCCTAGTGAAAGCAGCAAGTTACAAAGATCCCATGCTGTGTGTCTCCATTCACACGACCTTCCGAGACAGCAGTGAGACAAGGATGGAAGGTGCATCACCAGTCAGCAGGGTGTGGTGGGGAGGGCTGGACTCCAGCAAGCGGGGTGCCGCTCCTCGGCATCCTGACTGTGGGACCTCATACTGTGAAAATACTCAGACCTAAACACCTCTTTAAAATGGTATCAGATGGGGAAATAAGACTAACTTCTTTTGTCATCTGTTTCATATAGTCATCACATGTACAGTGGTGACCCTTGAACAACACAAGTCTGAACTACACGGGTGTACGTATATACAGATTCTTTTCCTAAAAAATTTTTCAATGAAATCTTCTTAGATAGATACAGGGTCTCCTTATGTTGCTCAGGCTGGTCTCAAATTCCGGGACTCAAGTAACCCTCCCACCTTGGCCTCCGAAATTGCTGGGATCACAAGCATGAACCACCACACCTGGCCCAGGTTGTTTTAAATAAATATATTGAAACATCTTTTGAAGATTTGTAACCATTTGAAGAAACTTGTAGATGAAGCTTGTATCCTTGAAATATTGAAAAAGTTAAGAAAAAGGTCTGTCATGCAAAAATTAGCTGGGCATCGTGATCCATGCCTGTAATCCCAGCTACTCAGGAGGCTGAGGCAGGAGAATTGCTTGAACACCAGGACTCAGGAGATGGAGGTTGCAGTGAGCTAAAATTGTGCCATTGCACTCCAGCCAAGTGACAGAGTGAGACTCCCTCTCAAAAAAAGAAAAAGAAAAAGGTATGCCATGAATATGCATAAAATATATGTAGACACTAGTTTATTTTTATCATTTATTACCATAAAATATACAGAAATATATTAAACAGTTAACGCACACAAACACAGTACTGTACATGGTGCCATTCAGTCAAGAGAAACATAAACAAACGTAAAGATGCAGTATTAAGTCACAACTGCACAGATTAATGGGAGCGCACTGTACTACTGGAGTAATTCTGCCGCCACTCCTGCTGCCATTGCCGTGAGCTCGTGTCGAGAGTGTTCACTTCAAATGCCATGTGACACTAGCCGTCTCCCCGTGAGCACCTGTCTCTCCTGTAGATTGTGTACCACCGTGAAACCTGATCCATCATGGTTCTCATGTATTTTTCATGTTTAGTGCAATACCATAAACCTGAAGAACACATTAGGATGCATATGAAGTGCCACTGGTGATGCCGGAAGTGCTCCCAAGCAGCAGAGAAAAGTCATGGCAGTACAAGCAAACGGTGGATTGATTGACATGTGCTGTAGACGGAGGCCTGCAGCTGCCATTGCCCACCATTTCAAGATAAATGATCCAGCCTAAGATCCCTT
>NW_022447449.1:0-2091 GCF_009761245.1 Sapajus apella | reverse complement strand
ATATACTCATAACTATACATACATGAATGAGTAAAAGATCTAGAATGATGTATAAGTTGATACCAGTGCTTACCTATGGTTAGACCAGTGATCAGAGATGACAGGAATAGAATTTTCAGTTTTTAAAATTCCAGCTTTATTGAAGGTACAACCGACAAATAAAAATTGTATATACTTAAGGTGTACAACATGATGTTTTGATGTATGTACTCACTGTGAAATGATTACCACAATCCAGTGAATTAACATAACCATCACTTCACAGTTACCATTTTTTTTTGTGGTGAGAACACTTAATATCTACTGTCATAAAATGTCAAGTATATAATACATTATTATTTGCTATAGTTACCATGGTGTACATTAAACCTCCAGAACTTATTCATCCTGCCTAACTGAAACTTCGTGCCCCTTGACCAATATCTCATTTCCCTTAGCCCTCAGCCCTGGCAACCACCGTTCTATACTTTGCTTTCATGCATTTGAGTTTTTTAGATTCTACATATAAGTGAGATATGTAGTATTTGTCTTTCTGTGTCTGACTTGTTTTACATAGCAAGCATAATGTCTTTCGGGTTTGTTTACATTGTTGCAAATGGCAAGATGTCCTTTTTTAAGGCTGAATAACATCCACTGTGTGTGTGTGTACAGTAAATCCTCACAACACCATCATTAGGCTCTTGGAAACTGCTACTTTAAGTGAAATGATGTATAATGAAACCAATTTCACCATATATGAGAATATGTGAACTCCACACAGGTAGTGGTCCTGGCTAGGAAATTATTTTTTTTCTCTTATAATTAGACAATGTTGAACAAAATGACAATATTTGAATGGGGTGTGTGTGTGTGTGTGTGTGTGTGTATACATATATAATATTTTCTTATCTATTAATGGACACTTAGTTGATTCCACATCTTGGCTATTGTAAATAATGCTGCAGTAAACACAGGAGTGCAGATATCTCTTCAAAATACTGAGTTTATTTCTGTTGGATATATACCTAGAAGTAGGATTGCTGAATCATATGGTAGTTCTATTTTTAATTTTTTAAGGATACTCCATACTATTTTCCATAATGATTATAGCAATTTACATTTCCACCAACAGTGTACAAGGTTTACTTTTCCCCACATCCTCACCAACAGTTATCTTTTGCCTTATTGATAACAGCCATCTAACAGGTTTAAGGTGACATCTGTGGTTTTAATTTGCATTTCTCTGATGATTAGTGATGTCAGGCATTTTATCATATACCTGTTGGCCATTTTGGTATGTCTTCTTTAATGAAATGCCTATTCAGGTCCTTGCCCTTTTTTTAATTGGGTTATTTGATTTTTTTTTTTTTTTTTTTTTTTTTTGGTTTCTTTGATTTCTTTTTTTTTTTTGATATTTGCACCTTATTAGAGGGATGCTTTGCAAATATTTTCTCCCATTCTGTAGGTTGCCTCTTCACTTTGTTGGTTGTTTCCTTTGGTTTGCACAAACTTTAGTTTGGTGTAATCTCATATGTCAATTTTTACTTTAGTTGCCTGTATTTTTGCAGTCATATCCAAAAAATTATTTCACAAACCAATAATTTTTGTTGTGTATTATATTGGAATATACAGAAGTTTTCCCCCATGTTTTCTTTTAGTAGTTTTACAATCTCAGGTCTTATAATTAAGTCTTTTTTTTTTTTTTCTTGAGACAGAGTCCCACTCTGTTGCCCAGGCTGGAGTGCAGTGGCACGATCTTGGCTCACTGCAACATCCACCTCCCAGGTTCAAGCGATTCTCATGCCTCAGCCTCGCAAGTAGCTGGGATTACAGGCACCCACCACCATGCCTGGCTAATTTTTGTATTTCTAGTAGGAACGGGGTTTCACCATATTGGCCAGGCTGGTCTCGAACTCCTGACCTCAAGTGATCCCCCGCCCTTGGCCTCCCAAAGTGCTGGGATTACAGACATGAGCCACCGCACCCGGCCTCTTTTCTCTGACCATCATGTCTCTCAATTTTCCTTCTGTCTTTTGTTCCAAGTGGCTCCAGCATATTCTCTGTTCTCAGCACACTTCCATCTGTTTATTTCCTTAGCAGGGTATGTGGGAT
>NW_022447448.1:0-2091 GCF_009761245.1 Sapajus apella | reverse complement strand
GTATCCCCTCCAAATCTCATGTTGAAGTGCGATTCCCTCTCATTACTGGGTATATACCCAAAGGAATATAGATCATTCTACTATAAAGACATGTGCATATGTATGTTTATTACAGCACTGTTTATAATAGTAAAGACTTGGAACCAACCCAAATGCCCATCAATGATAGGCTGGATTAAGAAAATGTGGCACATATACAACATGGAATACTATGCAGCCATAAAAAAAGATGAGTTCATGTCCTTTGTAGGGACATGGATGAAGCTGGAAGCCATCATCCTCAGCAAACTGACACAGGAATAGAAAACCAAACACTGCATGTTCTCACTCGTAAATGGAAGTTGAACAATAAGAAGACATGGACATAGGGAGGGGAACATCACACACCAGGGCCTGTCAGGGAGTGGGGGCCAAGAAGAGGGAGAGCATTAGGACAAATACCTAATGAAACTGGGGCTTAAAGGCCGGGCTCGGTGGCTCAAGCCTGTAATCCCAGCACTTTGGGAGGCCGAGGCGGGTGGAACACGAGGTCAAGAGATCGAGACCATCCTGGTCAACATGGTGAAACCCTGTCTCTACTAAAAATACAAAAAATCAGCTGGGCATGGTGGTGCTTGCCTATAATCCCAGCTACTCAGGAGGCTGAGGCAGGAGAATTGCTTGAACCCAGGAGGTGGAGGTCGCGGTGAGCCGAGATCGCGCCATTGCACTCCAGCCTGGGTAACATGAGTGAAACTCCGTCTCAAAAAAAAAAAAAGAAAAGAAACTGGGGCTTAAAACCTGGATGACAGATTGATGGGTGCAGCAAACCACCATGGCACATGTATACCTATAAACCTGCACGTTCTGCACATGCATCCCAGAACTTAAAGAAAAATTTAAAAACAAACAAAAAAAGAAATGTGATTCTCAGTGTTGGAGGTGGGGCCTGGTGGGAGGTGTCTGGGTCTTAGGAGCAGATCCTTCGTGAATGGCTTGGTGTCCTCCCCATCTCCCCGGGGTGATGGGTGAGTTCTTGTTCTGTTAGTTCACATGATTGCTGGCTGTTTAAAGAAGACTGGCTCCTGGCTGGACACGACGGCTCACATCTGTAATTCCAGCACTTTGGGAGGCCGAGCCGCATGGATCATGAGGTCAGCAGATTGAGACCATCCTGGCCAACATGGTGAAACCCTGTCTCTACTAAAATACCAAAAATTAGCTGGTCGTGGTGGTGCATGCCTATAGTCCCAGCTACTCGGGAGGCTGAGGCAGGGGAATCTCTTGAACCCGGGAGATGGAGGTTTCAGTGAGCCGAGACTGCACCACTGTACTCCAGCCTGGGCAACAGAGCGAGACTCCATCTCAAAAAAAAAAAAAAGAAGAAGAAGAAGAAAAAGAAGACTGGCTCCTCCTCCTGCCTCTCTCTTGCTCTCTCTCTCTCTGTCTGTCTGTCCCACTCTCACATGTGGCACACCTGCTCCTCCTTCACCTTCTGTCATGATCGAAAGCTCCCAGGAGCTGATGCCAGCACCATGCTTCCTGGCACCTACTAAATTGTGAGCCAAATTAAACCTCTTTTCTTTATAAATTACTCAGCCTCAGGTTTTTCTTTATAGCAATGCAAAAACAGACTAACACAGAAATGGGACATCACCTGAACCACAAGGTCCAGTGAGCTGGCTCTTCCTTCCTCCCCAGAGACAAGTCAGGCCACAAGGTTCCCAGGAACTCCCTGTGCCCCGGCCTTTTTCCTCACCCTGGCCTCCTTCTGCTCCTCTTTCCCCCTTCAAGGTACCTGCATTAACTGGGCTTCCTGCTTGGAGTGACATCTCCATCCACAGAGCTCTGCCTCCGGTTATTCATGCTCAGCTTCAGGGCTCACCTCCACGATCCTTCCTTGGGGACGTCTTCCCTGACTCCTAGACCAGGTTAGAATTTTTTTTTTTTTTTTTTTTGAGACAGAGTCTTGCTCTGTCGCCAGGCGCCAGGCTGGAGTGCAGTGGCATAATCTTGGCTCACTGCAACCTCCCAGGTTCAAGCAATTCTCCTGCCTCAGCCTCCTGAGTACCTGGGACTACAGGTGTGCGCCACCACGCCCAGTTAATTTTT
>NW_022447447.1:0-2091 GCF_009761245.1 Sapajus apella | reverse complement strand
AAATTAGCTGTGGGTGGTGGTGCATGTTTGTAATCCCAGCTACTCGGGAGGCTGAGGCAGGAAAATTGCTTGAAATGGGGAGGTGGAGACTGCAGTGAACACAAGATCGCAACACTGCACTGCAGCCTGGGGGATTGGGGAGGGGAGTAACTCTGTCTCTTAAATAAATAAAGTAAAGTAAAGTAAAGTAGGCTGGGCGCCGTGGCCTCACCCTTGTAATCCCAGAACTTTGGGAGGCAGAGGCAGGTGGGTCACAAGGTCAGGCGTTAAAGACCTGCCTGGCCAAGATGGTGAAAGCCCATGTCTACTAAAAATACAAAAAATCATTCAGACATGGTGGTGGGTGCCTGTAATCCCAGCTACTTGGGAGGCTGAGGGGGAGAATTGCTTGAACCCCAGAGACAGAGGTTGCAGTCAGCTAGATCACACCACTACACTCCAACCTGGGCAACAGAGAGAGACTCTGTCTCAAAACAAAATAAGTAAAAAATAAAGTAGATGGAGAGGCTGGGCATGTGTGGTGGCCCATACATGTAATCTCAGCACTTTGGGAGGCTTAGATGGGAGGATTGCTGGAGCCCAGGAATTAGAGACCAGCCTGGGCAACCTAAAGAGACCCTGTCTCTACCCCGTGCCCCCCTCCCTGACCGCCACACACACGCAAATTGAAAACGTAGCCAGGTGTGGTGATGCCTACCTACTTGGGAGGCTGAGATGGGAGGATTGCTTGAGCCCAGGAATTTGAGACTCAAATTGACTGCACACTGTACTCCAGCCTGTGTGACTACATCAGACACTTTCTCAAACAATAGAACAAGTAAATAAATAAAGCAGGAAGATAATAGTGAGATGTGGAGAGAAGGCCTGTTTGGCAGAGACCCAAGAAGGCAAAGTCCAAGAGACATGAAAAAACCGGTGTGCAAGAGAAGATTCCTGGAACACTATGTCAGGGAGAACTGGTGCAGGACTCCACTGGTGGACAATCTGGGCATGAATCTCCTCCCAGGAAAATAAATGACATTTTCTTCTTCCGGCTTGTGTCAGATGGAAGAAAGCATTTTCTTCTTTTCATTTCCTTTTTCTTTTCCTTTTTTCTTTTTGAGACCAAGATTTGCTCCTGTTGCCCAGTCCGAAGTGCAATGGCAAGATCTCAGCTGACGGCAACCTCCTGCTCCCGGGTTCAAGCAATTTTCCTGCCTTAGCCTCCTGAGTAGCTGGGATTGCAGGCACCCACGACCTCGCCCAGCTAATTTTGTATTTTTATTTATTTATTTATTTGTTTTTTTGCTAGACTCGGGTTTCACCATGTTGGTCAGGCTGGTCTTGAACTCCTGACCTGAAGTGATCCCCCTGCCTCGACTTCCCGAAGTGCTGGCATTACAGGCATAAGTCACCATGCCCAGCCAGCATTTTCTTAAAGAAAGTGAAACCATGAAAACTGGTTATTGAAAGAGAAAAGAAAGGTGGAGAGTGACTCTTGGCAGGAAAAAGAAGAAAAGCAAAAGGAAACAAAAGCTTTCAGCTATCTGGCTTGTACTGGTGTTTACAATATTTGCTGGTGTCTTGCTTAGATCGGTGACGTGTGGCTGAGAGGAATCTGTGTCGCTTTTTTTTTTTTTTTTTGAGACAGTCTCACTATGTTGCCCAGGCTGGAGTGCAGTGGCATGATCTCAGCTCACACAACCTCTGCCTCTCAGGTTCAAGCAATTCTCCTGCCTCAGCCTCCAGAGTAGCTGGGATTACAGGTGCACACCACCACACCTGGCTAATTTTTGTATTTTTAGTAGAGATGGGGCTTCACCATGTTGGCCAGGCTGCTCTCAAACTCCTGATCTCAGGTGATCCACAGGCCTCAGCCTCCCAAGGTGCTGGGATTACAGGTGTGAGACGCTGTGCCTGGCCACCTGTGTCACTTTTTACCAGAAACTTTCAGAGTCAGCAAGTGGCCAGGTGTCTCTTCTTTTTGTCACAGAACTCTTGATGTTTCCAATGCAGACAAATCCGTTAGGCTGTTGTGGATGTGTCATGTGGGACAGAAATCAACCTTGGCTGTTGTAAACTACTGAGAACGGGGGTTGCGCCAGGTGCAGT
>NW_022447446.1:0-2092 GCF_009761245.1 Sapajus apella | reverse complement strand
TAATTGAACAATGACTGATTCCTTTAAAAATTGTTTTTAGAGATGGGTCTCACTCTGTTGCACAGGCTGGAGTGCAGTGGCACAGTCATAGCTCACCACAGCCTCAAACTCCTGGGTTCAAGGGACCCTCCTGAGTGGCTAGAACCACATGACACATGCAATGATTCCCATATTTTATTTATTTATTTATTTTCATGTTGTTATGTTGCCCATGCTGATCTCAAACTCCTGGCCTCAAGCCATCCTCCTGCCTTAGCCTCCCAAAGTGCTGAGATTATAGGTGTGAGCCTCCATGCCCAGCCTAAAGAACAATTCCTGAATCGGGTGGCTCTGGGAACAGGCAGAGCTTCAGAGAGCTCCACTCTGCAATGTAGACAGGGATCACTTATAGAAAACAGAAGGGAGGTGTGGAAAACAGCTTGACTGGTTAGAACTCAGTATTGAGACATGGTCTGATCAGTTGGTAGCCCGTGACTAACTGAATATCAGCTGCTGTGGTTGGCTGAGACTCAGCTATTTGTTACAAAACAAAACTTCTATATTAGGCCTTCAGTTTATCTGCTGAAGTCAGGTTGAAGTTCCTTTAGTGGGAACTCAAGGTATGGAGGCAGTCTCTGGCCAAATTTAGTTTAATTTACTAGGAACTTTAGTAACACCTAAGGTCCTATTAGGGTAGAAGGGGGATTAAAAAGAGGCTCTGAAGGGGCCTGGAGGTGAGAGGGGACTTGGCCTGAAAAGGTCCTTGGAGAACCAGGACAGTGTTATTGGAAAACATACTATAAAAGCATTTCTTTTTTGTTTATTTATTTATTTTTGAGTGAGAGTCTTGCTCTGTCGCCCAGAGCAGTGGTGCAATCTCGGCTCACTGCAACTCCTGCCTCTCAGGTTCAAGTGATTCTGTTCCCTCACCCTCCTGAGTAGTTGGGGTTACAGGTGCACCAACAAGTCCAGCTAATTTTTGTATTCTTAGCAGAGACAAGGTTTTGCCATTGTGGTCAGGGTGATCTTGAACTCCTGACCTCACGTGATCCACCCTACTCGGTCTCTCAAAGTGCTGGGATTATAGGTGTGAGCCAACGCACCCGGCCTATAGAAGCATTTCAAGGCAAAACTGTCAACAGCAATACAAGCTAAGAGACAATAAGGGGCCCTGCTGGTTTCTCAATTAAGAGGCTACTACAGGCTGGGTGTGGTAGCTAGCACCTGTAATCCCAGCACTTTGGAAGGCCAACACAGTGGACCATGGGGTCAGGAGATCGAGACCATCCTGACCAACATGGTGGAACCCTGTCTCTACTAAAATACAAAAAAATCTAACCGGGCATGTGGCACTCGCCTGTAGTCCCAGCTACTTGGGAGTCTGAGGCAGGGGAATCACTTGAACCTGGGAGGTGAGATTGCAGTGAGCCGAGATTGGGCCACTGTACTCCAGCCTGGGCGACAGAGCAAGACTCCATGTCAAAAAAAAAAAATAGGTGACTACAAGGATAAAAGAAAAAAGCTACTGATCAATATCATGAATATGGTTTCTGTGAATAATAGAAGCTGAAATATTTCATAATGTTGGGGTCTAGGGAGCGAATAGGGGAAGTGGAGCTAATCTCTTTTTCTAGAAAGAGAAAAAGAAAGTGGGTCAGGGGTGGTTTATGGGGAAGCTTGTTTGGTTTGGTCTTGCAGGTGTGACACCAGAAGCTATGGTGTTACACAGAAAGGGAAAGGGATGAGGAGAAATTGACCCAGAGAATGTGGGTGGTTTCTTGTCTCCTAACTAGACAATCATGTTTACTGAATGTCTGCAGTGTGGCAGCTCCAGGAATAAACAGGACACAGCCTTGAGCTTCAAGGTCTTGACTACTAAGGGAGCTTTGTGCCTCTCCTGTGAAACTTTGAGAGAAGGCAGTGAAACAGGCGTGGGCTTTGCGATGATTAATCTTTTCTATATGAGGCCCAATTCAAGAAAGATACACATGTATCTGATCACCAGTTTTCCTCACAATGGAAACATTCTTCATTTCTCCATCACTGGAGAGTTCAATTGTTAGCCTAAAATTCCAAAACAGCACCATACTGTTAGAGTAGGTAGTCAGGCAGA
>NW_022447445.1:0-2092 GCF_009761245.1 Sapajus apella | reverse complement strand
ACCTTATTTTTAACATATTGTAGTTGTGTTTTCTTCATTCATGATATTAAAGTAGTAATACCCATTTAAAATAATTATTATTCATTTACTCATTAAAAATGTGTTGATAATCTGATGCACATAAGATGCTCTGTGGGGCAAGATGGAGTCAAGATCTATCAGTATGCCGTCTTCAAGAGACCCATCTCATGTGCAAAGACACACATATGCTCAGAATAAAGGGATGGTGGAAAATTTACCAACCATATAGAAAACAGAAAAAAAGCAGAGGTCACAATCCTAGTCTCTTTTCTTTCTTTTTTTTGAGATGGAGTTTTCACTCTTGTTGCTCAGTCTGGAGTGCAACGGTGCAATCTCAGCTCACTGCAACTTCTGCATTCTGGGATCAAGAGTTTCTCCTGCCTCAGCCTGGAACCAAAAGAGACCCCAAATAGCCAAGACAATCCTAAGAATAAAGAACAAAGATTGAGGCATCATGCTACCTGACTTCAAACGTTACTACAAGTCTACAGTAGCAAAAACAGCAGGGTCCTGGTACAAGAACAGACACATAAACCAATGCAACAGAATACAAAACTCAGAAATACGACCACACATCTACAGCCATCTGATTGGACTTTAACAAATGTGAAAAAAGCAATGGGGAAAGGATTCCCTATTTAGTAAATGCTTCTGGGAGTGTTCGCTAGCCATATGCAGAAAATTGAAACTGGAACCCTTTCTTACACCTTATACAAAAACTAACTAAAGATAGATTAAAGACTTAAATGTAAAACCCAAAACTATAAAAACCCTAGAAGAAAATCTAGGCAGTACCATTTAGGACATAGGCATGAGCAAAGATTTTATGGCAAAATCTCCAAAAGCAGCAACAACAAAAAATTGACAAATAAGACTTCATTAAATGAAAGAGCTTCTTCACAGCCAAAGAAACTATCATCAGAGTGAACAGACAACCTAGAGCATGAGAGAAGATATTTGCAATCTATTCATTTGACAAAGATCAAACATCCAGCATCTACAAGGAACTTAAACAAATTTACAAGAAAAAAGCAACCCCCTTAAAAAGTGGGCAAAGGATATGTGCAGACAATTCTCAAAGAAGATATTCATGCAGCCAACAAACTTATGACAAACAGCTCAATCCTACTGATCATTAGAGAAATGCAAATCAAAACCACAATGAAACACCATCTCACACCAGCCAGAATGGCGATTATTAAAAAGTCAAGTAACAACAGATGCTGGTGAGGTTGGGGAGAAAAAGGCACACTTTTACAACGTTGGTGGGAGCGCAAATTAGTTCAACAGAAGACAGTGTGGTGATTCCTCCAAGACCTAGAAGCAGAAATACCACTTGACCCATCATCTCATTACTGGGTATATACCCAAAGGAATAGAAATCATTCTATTATAAATGTTCATTGCATCACTATTTACAATAGAGAAGACATGGAATCAACCTAAATACCCATCAGTGATAGACTGGATAAAGAAAATGAGGTATATATACTCCATGGAATACTATGCAGCCATAAAAAATGAGATCATGTCCTTTGTAGGGACATAGGTGGACCTGGAAGCCATTATCCTTGGCAAACTAATGCAGAAATAGAAAATCAAACACTGAATGTTCTCACTTATAAGAGGGAGCTGAATGCTGAGAACACGTGGACACATGGCAGGCAACAACACACGCTGGGGCCTGTTGGGGCAGGGGCAGAGGGAGGGAGAGCAGAGGAAGAACAGCTAATAGATGCTGGGCTTAATACCTAGGTGATGGATTGATCTGTGCAGCAAACCTCCAGCCATGGCAAACGTTCACCTATGTAACAAGCCTGTACGTCTGGCATATGTACCCCAGAACTCAAAAGTTAAAAAATCAAAAGATTCTGTGCCAGGCATGAAGGTTGTTTTGGCAAACAAGATTGCTCCCTCCATGAGAATATAACAGAGAATACAATGAGATAAGATATGTAAATTACTTCATGCAATTTATGCTTGTTGTGGAATTACACTATGCCTGTCACACCGAAGAACTTGTGTTTTGCAAACATTTTTGGAACTTCTAACTTCCAAAAATGATCTTATC
>NW_022447444.1:0-2092 GCF_009761245.1 Sapajus apella | reverse complement strand
ACCTTATTTTTAACATATTGTAGTTGTGTTTTCTTCATTCATGATATTAAAGTAGTAATACCCATTTAAAATAATTATTATTCATTTACTCATTAAAAATGTGTTGATAATCTGATGCACATAAGATGCTCTGTGGGGCAAGATGGAGTCAAGATCTATCAGTATGCCGTCTTCAAGAGACCCATCTCATGTGCAAAGACACACATATGCTCAGAATAAAGGGATGGTGGAAAATTTACCAACCATATAGAAAACAGAAAAAAAGCAGAGGTCACAATCCTAGTCTCTTTTCTTTCTTTTTTTTGAGATGGAGTTTTCACTCTTGTTGCTCAGTCTGGAGTGCAACGGTGCAATCTCAGCTCACTGCAACTTCTGCATTCTGGGATCAAGAGTTTCTCCTGCCTCAGCCTGGAACCAAAAGAGACCCCAAATAGCCAAGACAATCCTAAGAATAAAGAACAAAGATTGAGGCATCATGCTACCTGACTTCAAACGTTACTACAAGTCTACAGTAGCAAAAACAGCAGGGTCCTGGTACAAGAACAGACACATAAACCAATGCAACAGAATACAAAACTCAGAAATACGACCACACATCTACAGCCATCTGATTGGACTTTAACAAATGTGAAAAAAGCAATGGGGAAAGGATTCCCTATTTAGTAAATGCTTCTGGGAGTGTTCGCTAGCCATATGCAGAAAATTGAAACTGGAACCCTTTCTTACACCTTATACAAAAACTAACTAAAGATAGATTAAAGACTTAAATGTAAAACCCAAAACTATAAAAACCCTAGAAGAAAATCTAGGCAGTACCATTTAGGACATAGGCATGAGCAAAGATTTTATGGCAAAATCTCCAAAAGCAGCAACAACAAAAAATTGACAAATAAGACTTCATTAAATGAAAGAGCTTCTTCACAGCCAAAGAAACTATCATCAGAGTGAACAGACAACCTAGAGCATGAGAGAAGATATTTGCAATCTATTCATTTGACAAAGATCAAACATCCAGCATCTACAAGGAACTTAAACAAATTTACAAGAAAAAAGCAACCCCCTTAAAAAGTGGGCAAAGGATATGTGCAGACAATTCTCAAAGAAGATATTCATGCAGCCAACAAACTTATGACAAACAGCTCAATCCTACTGATCATTAGAGAAATGCAAATCAAAACCACAATGAAACACCATCTCACACCAGCCAGAATGGCGATTATTAAAAAGTCAAGTAACAACAGATGCTGGTGAGGTTGGGGAGAAAAAGGCACACTTTTACAACGTTGGTGGGAGCGCAAATTAGTTCAACAGAAGACAGTGTGGTGATTCCTCCAAGACCTAGAAGCAGAAATACCACTTGACCCATCATCTCATTACTGGGTATATACCCAAAGGAATAGAAATCATTCTATTATAAATGTTCATTGCATCACTATTTACAATAGAGAAGACATGGAATCAACCTAAATACCCATCAGTGATAGACTGGATAAAGAAAATGAGGTATATATACTCCATGGAATACTATGCAGCCATAAAAAATGAGATCATGTCCTTTGTAGGGACATAGGTGGACCTGGAAGCCATTATCCTTGGCAAACTAATGCAGAAATAGAAAATCAAACACTGAATGTTCTCACTTATAAGAGGGAGCTGAATGCTGAGAACACGTGGACACATGGCAGGCAACAACACACGCTGGGGCCTGTTGGGGCAGGGGCAGAGGGAGGGAGAGCAGAGGAAGAACAGCTAATAGATGCTGGGCTTAATACCTAGGTGATGGATTGATCTGTGCAGCAAACCTCCAGCCATGGCAAACGTTCACCTATGTAACAAGCCTGTACGTCTGGCATATGTACCCCAGAACTCAAAAGTTAAAAAATCAAAAGATTCTGTGCCAGGCATGAAGGTTGTTTTGGCAAACAAGATTGCTCCCTCCATGAGAATATAACAGAGAATACAATGAGATAAGATATGTAAATTACTTCATGCAATTTATGCTTGTTGTGGAATTACACTATGCCTGTCACACCGAAGAACTTGTGTTTTGCAAACATTTTTGGAACTTCTAACTTCCAAAAATGATCTTATC
>NW_022447443.1:0-2093 GCF_009761245.1 Sapajus apella | reverse complement strand
TAAAGCTGATACTCGCCACACTTGAGCTCACTGCCACAGCAACAGGCGATGGCTGTGAAATTATTGCAGTAGTACGGTGTTTACTACAGCAAACTTTATGCATTTATGATTCAATACTGTGTCTTTACATGTGTTTACTTTCTCCCAATTGTGAATGGTGTCACGCATACCTGTGTTTGTGTGTGCAAGCTTCCATAAACTTTTTAAAATAGATTTTTGTATATTTTACAACAGTATATGATAAAGTAGACTAGTATCTATATATATTTTACGCATTCATGACATACCTAATTTTTTTTTAATATTTCTAAGCTGTGTGGTTCATAGGCAAGTTCTTTGAAATTATTGCGAAGTTCCAAAAAATATCCCAAGGTATTTTTTGAAAAAACTCTGCATGTAAACGGACCTGCACAAGTCAAAGTGTGTTGTCCAAGGGTCAGCTGTATTTGGAACAGGAACCCCACAGAACTTTAAGGTAAAGGTAAAGGCTTACAATTCATAGTAAAAAATGGAAAAGAAACAATAAAAGGACCTCAAGGGAAATAATAAATGCTTTCTGTTCTACAACAAACCTTGCAGTTGAATACTTATCCGTCAAGACAAATTAATAAATTTTCTTTTCTATGCCGGTCAGACCCAAATTCTAAAGTGTTGTTTGCATTAGAATCCTCAAATAAAAGAAGGAAAGGCACCTGAAACAGTATTGCAAGGAAACATGCGAATGCTCACCACATTCACTTCTACGCACATCTCTTCGTCTGAGAGTAGCAGAGAGCGGTCTCACAGGTGGCTCCACTGTCAGTGGAGGGGAGCATTCTCCACCACTCACAGGGGATGGGCCAAAAGAGCCATTCTGGCTCAGAGGACGTAAAGATGACCTAGTACACAGCCAGAGATGTTAAAAGAACACGTGCGGAATATTTCTGGCTTTCTATAAATAGCCCCGTTCCTTGTTCTATTAGAGACAATTATTGTCCATCTAATCACAGGACATTATGCAGCACCCTTTGTGTCTTAAGAAACTTGGGGGAGAAGTTACAATGTGCTCAGCCACCTTCATTGCTGCATTGCAAAGCCTTGCACTTGCAGTTGTTTCAGCAAGGGATAGAGAGAGAAGATATCTATGCTTTACATTTAATCGCTACTGTTCAAATCAGCTTACCAAAGGGTGGAGGAATTGGCCGAGGCCCGAAAGGTCCATAGAGCTGAGGTGGTGGTCCATACGGAATGGATGGTGGTACAGGGCCTCCCATGGGGGCGCTCATAAGAGGGGCTCCTGGGAAAGGAGGGGGCCCTTTTGGAGTCCTATTAACCTGCAGGGTAGAAGCAATTGAACTTTTGAAATACTCTGGTATGACAGACAAAAGCACCAACACCAGTAAAAACTAAAACCCAATGGAGCAGATGTCAGGCACTTGTCCGAAGAGCAGAATTAGTGCAACAACTACCGCTCTCATTTGTTCTCACCGACAGCTTAGAAAGGTTAAAAGTATGCCACAGGAGTGAACACTTTTGCTATAATCGTATTATTGCTTATATCTGCACGTGGAAGGGAAAGCAGAGGTTATAACGGGAAGTCATTCCTGACTAATACTATTTCTAAGGCAGTCACTCCCTCTGCACATCCCTCCCGTCAGAATAATTTCCAGATTTCGAATGCAGAGAATGAAAGGGAATGAAAAATCCATTCTCTACCATGTCATAGCAATTATTCCGAGTACCTTCAACAGGCCTTACATATGTTAACTCGAATTCTCCTATCTCTAGATCTCTAATAGGACCATCTTGTTCTAAATATGCAGGAACACAGGCACAGAGAGTATTAGACAATTTGCTGACAGTCACACAGCATGTAAGAAGCTGGGCTGGAGTTCAATGCCAGGTTTGACTCCAAGGCCATGTTCTTTCCACCTCTACTTCTCCTCTCTAACAAAGTAGTCTCTACTGCCTTTGAAGTCTACTTCAAAGGGGTCTTGGGTCTCATCCAAGTTGCCCTTGGATAAAAAGATTTCTCAAGAGTTGTGTATTCCTTGAGTCATGTACTGGAACACCAAAGTATGTTCCAAGAGAAGCAATGTTGTATACACAAATTA
>NW_022447442.1:1245-2093 GCF_009761245.1 Sapajus apella | reverse complement strand
ATCTCTACTAAAAATACTTCTTTAAAAAATTAGCTGGGTGTGGTGGCCTGTGCCTGTATTCCCAGCTACTCAGGAGGCTGAGGCAGGAGAATCGCTTGAACCCGGGAGGTGGAGGTTGCAGTGAGCCAAGATCACACCACTGAAGTCCAGCCTGGCAACAGAGTGAGACTCTGTCTCAAAAAAACAAACAAACAAAAAGTACAGCACACACAAAACACAACACTTAATGCTGGAGAGGATGTCCTTAAGTCCACCAATATCACCACACATTCTGTGCAATCAAGAAATACACTTGGATGGGGGTGGGGTGGGCTCCCGTGTGTAATTCCAGCCCTTTGGGGGGCCAACACCGGTGGATTACCTGAGGTCAGGAGTCTGAGACCAGCCTGGTCAACATGGCCAAACCCCATTTATATCAGAAATAAAAAAACTTAGCCTGGCATGGTGGCACACTCCTGTAATCCCAGCAACTCGAGAGGCTGAGCCAGAGAATAGCTTGAACCTGGGAGGGGGAGGTTGAATTGAGCTTAGATTTTGCCACTGTACTCCAGCATGGGAGACACAGTGAGACTCCCTCTCAAAAAAAAAAAAAAAAAAAAAAAAAAATTAGGAGGGGGCGATGGGTGCGGAGACTCACACCTGTAATCTCAGTACTTTGGGAGGCCTATGTGGTGGATCACCAGAGGTCAGGACTTCCAGACCAGCCTAGCCAATGAGAAGAAACCTAGTTTCTACTAAAAATACAAATATATAAATACATATATACACACGTATATATGTATATATATATTTTAGCCGGACAGTGCCACCGCTATCCCATTCCTCCCCAATTTTTGTTGATGTCTCTT
>NW_022447442.1:0-1145 GCF_009761245.1 Sapajus apella | reverse complement strand
TTTCTTTTCTTTTCTTTTCTTTTCTTTTCTTTTCTTTTTTTGAGATGTGGTCTTCCTGTGTTTCCCAGGTAGGCCCTCAAGCAATCCTCCCACCTTAGCCTTCTGAGTTGCTGAGGTTATAGGTGAGTGTCACCTTGCCTGACACTTGAAGCATGATTTTGTCACCGCAGACCCCTCTCATTCCCTTTCATAGGAAGTCACTGAGCACCAGAGAAGCTTGAGCCAAGAACTAGGGACACCGATATTTGAACTCATTTCTGTTGGGTGCCAAATTTCTCTGTGCCTCCTTCTGGGAAAATTGGAGGTGGCAAGATACAGTGGCTCACACATATAATCCCAGCACTTTAGGAGGCGTAGGTGGGTGGATCACCTGAGGCCATTGCACTCCAGCCTGGACAACAAGAGTGAAACTGTGTCTCAAAAAAACAAAGAAAGAAGGGAAGAGAGAGAGAGAGGGAGAGAAAGAAAGGGATAGAAAAAGAAAGGAAAGAAAGAAAAGGAAGAAAGAAAAAGAAAATCAGAGGCTTTGGTCCATTTGTCTCCCACTCTCTGGAGTATTTGTGTCCCTGCTTGAATGTGATCTCCTTGAGGCAAAGTCTGGGTCCCCTTAGTCTTGCGTGCCCACCCTGGCCTGCCTGTCCCACACTAGCTGCTCAGTGAAGGCTGGCCCAGGTAGGGTATCGGTTTGAGGCATCCCAAGACTTGGAGTTGTAGAAGATGTGAGTGGGAAGCCTTGAAATGCTCTGCCCATCAGGAAATGTGTCTATCCCGGAGTTCAGCCAAGAAGCTGTGCTCCCTCCAATGCCAGTGCTCAGAGCTCTCCTACCCAGGGTGGAACCTTGGATGGCCAATTATGTTGGCTCAATATTTGCCTTGAGTAGCTCGGTGCAGTGGCTCCAGCCACTGTCGGATCTGTAAGCCCAGCACTTGGAGAGGCTGAGGCAGAAGAATAGTTTGAGGCCAGGAGTTCAAGACCAGCTGGGCAACATAGTGAGACCCCATCTTTACAAAATATTTTAAAAGGAGCCAAGAAGCTGAGGTGGGAGGATTGCTTGAGTCCAGGAGTTTGATGCTAGAGTGAGGTGGTATTGTGCCACTACACTCCAGCCTGGGTGGCAGAGCAAGACCCTATCTCAAAAAACAAA
>NW_022447441.1:0-2017 GCF_009761245.1 Sapajus apella | reverse complement strand
TCTCATTGCAGCCTACAGTCTAAGTCATCTGTAATATCCAAACGCAGATTTTATAAGAAACGTGTTTCTAACTCGCTAAATCTAAACATAGAGCCAACTTGCTAAGGTGAGTGAACACAAAGCAGAGTAGTTTGAACTAGACGTTTCTCCTGTATTTTAAACCCAGTCTTACTGCTGGTTCTCATATGCCAGTATATGACTGGAAGTATCTCTTTCCAGATTCTCCAAAGAAAGCATTTCTGATCTTCTGCACACACACATCAGTTTATCTCTGTAAGTTGATTGTACAGCTTAACATCAATTGTGTTAGATAGCTGCGTCTTTGTCTTATAGCAAGATATTTCTCATTACAGCCTGTACTCCCAGTCACTCTGGAATATCCAAAAGAACTTTTAGAGAGCAGTTTGAACGAGATGTTTCTCCTGTGTTTCAAACGCAGTGTTTCCTCTAGTTCTGATGTGCCTCTATGCTGGTGGAAATATCTGTTTCCAGATTCTCCAAAGAAAAGATTTCTGAACTGCTGCACACACACATCAGCTTAACTCTGTAAATTCATTATACAGCTTGACAACCATTCTGGTAGATAGCTGTGTTTTTCTTTTAGAGCAAGATATTTCTCATTACAGCCTATAGTCTCATTCACTCTGAAATATCCAAAAGCACCTTTTAGAAGAAACGTGTTTCTAACTCGCTGAATCTACACATAGATGCAATTTCCTAAGGTGAAGGAACACAAAGCAGAGCAGTTTGAACTAGACGTGTCTCCCGTGTTTTAAACGGAGTCTTAGTGCTAGTTCTTATATGCCTGTATAGGTCTGGAAATATCTCCTTCCCTATTGTGCAAAGAAAGGATTTCTGAACTGCTGCACTTACACTTCAGTTTAAATCTGTGTGTTGATTGTACAGCTTAACAACCATTCTGCTAGATAGCTGCGTTTTTGTTTTAGACCAACATATTTCTCTCTACAGCCTATAATCTCAGTCACTCTGGAATATCCAAACGCAGCTTTTAGAAGAAACGTGTTTCTAACACGCTTGACCTGAACATAGATGCCACTTGCTAAGGTGAGCAAACACAAAGCAGAGCAGTTTGAACGAGATGTTTCTCCCGTGTTTTAAATGCCGTCTTACTGCTAGTTCTCATATGCCTGCATATGGCTGGAAATATCTGTTTCCAGATTCTCCAAAGAAACGATTTGTGAGCTGCTGCACACACACATAAGTTTAACTCTGTAAGTTGACTGTACAGCTTAGCAGTTTGAACGAGATGTTTCTCCTGTGCTTTAAATGCACTCTTACTGCTAGTTCTTATATGCCTCTATATGGATGGAAATATCTGTTTCCAGATTCTCCAAAGAAAGCATTTCTGAACTGCTGCTCTCACACATCAGTTTAACTCTGTAAGTTGACTCCAGAGCTTGACAACGATTCTGCTAGATACCTGCTTTTTTGTTTTAGAGCAAGATATTTCTCATTACATCCTGCAGTCTGATTCACTCTGAAATATCCAAAAGCACCTTTTAGAAGAAAAGTGTTTCTAACTCGCTGAATCTACACATAGATGCAGTTTCCTAAGGTGAAGGAACACAAAGCAAAGCAGTTTGTACTAGACGTTTCTCCTGTGTTTTAAACGCAGTCTTACTGCTAGTTCTCATATGCCTGTATATGGCTGGAAATATCTGTTTCTAGATTATCCAAAGAAACACTTTCTGAACTGCTGCACACACACATCAGTTTAACTCTTTGAGTTGATTCAACAGCTTAATAACCATTCTGTTTTATAGCTGCGTTTTTGGTTTAGATGAATAGATTTCTCATTACAGCGTATAGTCTCAGTCACTCTGGAATATCCAAACGTAGATTTTAGATAAAACGTGTTTGTAACTCACTGAATCTAAACATAGATGCAACTTCCTAAGGCGAACAAACACCAAGCAGAGCAGTTTGAACAACTCGTTTCTCCTGTGTTTTAAACGCAGTCTTACTGCTAGTTCTTATATGCCTGTATATTCCTGGA
>NW_022447440.1:0-2093 GCF_009761245.1 Sapajus apella | reverse complement strand
GCTGAATCTAAACATAAATGCAACTTCCTAAGGTGAACGAACACAAAGCAGAGCAGTTTGAACTAGACGATTCTCCTGTGTTTTAAACGCAGTCTTACTGCTAGGCCTTAAATGCTGGGCTAAGGCTGGAAATATCTACTTCCACATTCCCCAAAGAAACGATTTCAGACCCTCTGCACACACACATGAATTTATCTCCGTAAGATGATTTTACAGCTTGACAACCATTCTGCTAGGTAGCTGCGTTTTTGTTTTAGAGCAAGATATTTCTCATTACAGCCTTTAGTCTCAGTCACTCTGGAATATCCAAACGCAGATTTTAGAAGAAACTTTTTTCTAGCTTGATGAATCGAAACATATAGGCAACATCCTAAGGTGAAGGAACAAAAAGCAGAGCAGGTTGAAATAGAGGTTTCTCCAGATTTTAAACGCCAACTTACTGGTAGTTTTCATATGCCTTTATAAGGCTAGAAATATCTGTTTCCAGATTCTCCAACGAAAGGATTTCTGAACTACTACACACAGACATCAGTTTAACTCTGTAAGAAGATTGTGCAGCTTGACAAATATTCTGCTAAAAAGCTGCGTTTTTGTTTTAGAGCAAGATATTTCTCATTACCGCCTTTAGTCTCAGTCATTCTGGAATATCCAAACGCAGCTTTTAGAAGAAACGTGTTTCCAACTCGCTGAATCTAAACATAGATGCAACTTCCTAAGGTGAACGAACACAAAGCAGAGCAGTTTGAACTAGACGTTGCTCCTGGGTTTTAAACGCAGTCTTACTGCTAGGTAATAAATGCCTGGGTAAGGCTGGAAATATCCGTTTCCAGATTCCCCAAAGAAAAGATTTCAGAACCTCTGCACACACACACCAATTAAACTCAATAGGATGATTGTACAGCTTGACAACCATTCTGCTAGATAGATGCGTTTTTGTTTTAGAGCAAGCTATTTCTCATTACAGCCTATAGCCTCAGTCTCTCTGGAATATCCAAACGCAGCTTGTAGAAGAAACGTGTTTCTAATCCCTGAATCTGAAAATAGAGGCAACTTCCTAACGTGAACGAACACTAAGCAGAGCAGTTTGAAATAGACGTTTCTCCTGTGTTTTAATCGCAGTCGTCCTGCTAGTTCTCATATACCTGTAAATGTCTGGAAATATCTGTTTCCAGATTCTCCAAAGAAATTATTTCTGAACTGCTACAACCACACATCAGTTTAACTATGTTAGTTGATTCTACAGCTTAACAACCATTCTACTAGATAGCTTCGTTTTTGTTTTAGATCAAGATATTTCTCATTACAGCCTACAGTCTCATTCACTCTGGAATATCCAAACGAAGCTTTTAAAAGAATCGTATTTCTAACTCGCTGAATCTAAACATAGATGCAACTTCTTAAGCTGAACGATCACAAAGCAGAGCAGTTTGAAGTAGACGTTTTTCCAGTGTTTTAAACGCAGTCTTACTGGTAGTTCTCATATGCTTGTATATGGCTGGAAATATCTGTTTCCAGATTCTCCAACGAAAGGATTTCTGAACTACTGCACACAAACGTCAGTTTAGCTCTGTAAGTTGATTGTACATCTTGACAACCATTCTGCTAGATAGCTGCGTTTTTGTTTTAGAGCAAGATATTTCTCCTTAAGGACTTTAGTCTCAGTCATTCTGGAATATCCAAACGCAGCTTTTAGAAGAAACGTGTTTCTAACTCGCTGAATCTAAACATAGATGCAACTTCCTAAGGTGAACGAACACAAAGCAGAGCATTTTGAACTAGACGTTTCTCCTGTGTTTTAAACGCAGTCGTACTGCTAGGTTTGAAATGCCTTGGTAAGGTTGGAAATATCTGTTTCCAGATTCCCGAAACAAAAGATTTCAGAACGTCTGCACACACGCATCAGTTTAACACGATAAGATGATTTTACAGCTTGACAACCAATCTGCTAGATAGCTTCGTTTTTGTTTTAGAGCAAGATATTTCTCACTACTGCCTTTAGTCTTTGTCACTCTGGAATATCGTAACGCAGATTTTAGAAGAAACCTTTTTCTAACTCGCTGAATCTAAACATAGATGCAACTTCCTCAGGTGAA
>NW_022447439.1:0-2093 GCF_009761245.1 Sapajus apella | reverse complement strand
AGCCATATACAGGCATATGAGATCTAACAGTAAGACTGCGTTTAAAATATTGGAGAAACGTCTAGTTCAAACAGCTCTGCTTTGTGTTCGTTCACCTTAGGAAGTTGCATCTATGTTTAGATTCAGCGAATTAGAAACACGTTTCTTCTAAAAGCTGCGTTTGGATATTCCAGAATGACTGAGACTAAAGGCCGTAATGAGAACCATCTTGCTCTAAAACAAAAACGCAGCTATCCAGCAGAATGGTTGTCAATCTGTACAATCTTCCTACAGAGTTAAACTGACGTGTGTGTGCAGTAGTTCAGAAACCCTTTCGTTGGAGAATCTGGAAACAGATATTTCCAGCCTTATACAGGCATTTAAGACCTAGCGGTAAGACTGCATTTAAAACACAGGAGAAACGTGTACTTCAAACTGCACTGCTTTCTATTCGTTGACCTTAAGAAGTTGCATCTATGTTTAGATTCAGCGAGATAGAAACACGTTTCTTCTAAAAGCAGCATTTGGATATTCCAGTGTGAAAGAACCTTCAGGCCGTAATCAGAAACAAATTGCTCTAAATCAAAAACGCAGCTATCTAGCAGAATGGTTGTTAAGTTGTAAAATCATCTTAGGGAGTTAAATTGATGTGTGTGTGCAGAGGTTCTGAAAACTTTTCTTCGGGTAACCTGGAAACAGATATTTCCAGCCTTACACAGGCATTTAAGACCTAGCAGTCAGACTGCGTTTAAAACACAGGATAAACGTCAAGTTCAAACTGCTCTGCTTTGTGTTCGTTCACCTTAGGAAGTTGCATCTATGTTTAGATTCAGCGAATTAGAAACACGTTTCTTCTAAAAGCTGCGTTTGGATATTCCAGAATGACTGAGACTAAAGGCCGTAATGAGAAACATCTTGCTCTAAAACAAAAACGCAGCTATCCAGCAGAATGGTTGTAAATCAGTACAATCTTCTTACAGAGTTAAACTGACGTGTGTGTGCAGTAGTTCAGAAACCCTTTCGTTGGAGAATCTGGAAACAGATATTTCCAGCCTTATACAGGCATTTAAGACCTAGCGGTAAGACTGCATTTAAAACACAGGAGAAACGTGTACTTCAAACTGCACTGCTTTCTATTCGTTCACCTTAAGAAGTTGCATCTATGTTTAGATTCAGCGAGTTAGAAACACGTTTCTTCTAAAAGCAGCATTTGGATATTCCAGTGTGAAAGAACCTTCAGGCCGTAATGAGAAACAAATTGCTCTAAATCAAAAACGCAGCTATCTAGTAGAATGGTTGTTAAGTTGTAAAATCATCTTAGGGAGTTAAATTGATGTGTGTGTGCAGAGGTTCTGAAAACTTTTCTTCGGGTAACCTGGAAACAGATATTTACAGCCTTACACAGGCATTTAAGACCTAGCAGTCAGACTGCGTTTAAAACACAGGATAAACGTCAAGTTCAAACTGCTCTGCTTTGTGTTCGTTCACCTTAGTAAGTTGCATCTACGTTTACATTCAGCGAGTTAGAAGCACTTTTCTTCTAAAAGCTGCGTTTGGATATTTCAAAATGACTGAGACTAAAGGCCGTAATGAGAAATAACTAGCTCTAAAACAAAAACGCAGCTATCTAGCAGAATGGTTGTCAAGCTTTACAATCTTCTTACAAAGTTAAGCTGATGTGTGTTTGCAGCAGTTCAGAAATCCTTTGCTTCGAGAAACTGGAGACAGATATTTCCTGCCATTTACAGGCATATGAGAACTAACAGTAAGACTGCGTTTAAAACACTGGAGAAACGTCTAGTTCAAACAGCTCTGCTTTGTGTTTGTTGACCTTAGGAAGTTGCATCTATTTTTAGATTCAGCGAATTAGAATCACGTTTCTTCTAAAATTTGCGTTTGGATATTCCAGAATGACGGAGACTAATGGCCGTAAACAGAAATATATTGCTCTAAAACAAAAACGCCGCTATCTTGTAGAATGGTTGTCAATCTGTACAATCTTCTTACAGAGTTAAACTGACCTGTGTGTGCAGTAGGTCAGAAATCCTTTCGTTGGAGAATCTGGAAACAGATAATTCCAGCCTTATACAGGCATTTAAGACTTAGCGGTAAGA
>NW_022447438.1:0-2093 GCF_009761245.1 Sapajus apella | reverse complement strand
CAAGCAGAGGACAGCCCTGGGCTCATGGGAATGGGAATCAGGTTTGCCTTTGCACCCAAGGGGTAAGTGGTGAAGGCTGTCTTAGATAATCTTCGGCTTCTCCCTTCCAGACTCTTCACAAAGCATCCCCAACCCACCTTGGTATCCTATTCACTCGGCTACTCCCACACTTGCCTCCCTGGCACAGTGACAGTTGCAGTTCCTGCTGGCTTGGAGTGCCCCTCCTTTCTCTGTGTCCTGTGAGAAAGCAGATAGGTCAATGAGGCAGGGCATGAGGGGGAACCTGGAACCCTCCTATGTGACACCCTGGTCACGGTCCTTCTATGTGGACAGGTAAGGCCAGCCCGGAGCTGGGGGGATTAAAGGCAGTACATGAGATCTGGTCCATATCCTACAATAGCCTGGATTCCCACAGGCTGGGCCGGGGCTTCAGAGTTCCTATAAACCAAACGCTTTATTTTATTAACAAGGAAATCAAGGCTCACAGAGGTGATGACAGGAGTCCAAGGTTATACCATCTGCACACTGGCCCAGGGGCTGGCACCTGGCCCAGCACCCTTCCCTCACCTTTTCACTGCCTGGCAGCCCTGCACCTCCCCGATCCCTGGCACCCAGTGAGCCAGCACCTTGCATAATGATTACAATTACCATGAGCTTGGCCTGAGCCCAGCTGTACTGTGAGCACAACCAGGCCTGGTCACTGGCCAAGTTTCCATCTCAGTAGAAAAATGAAAAAGTTCAAAGGATGCATGTTAATCCCAAACACACGAGCAGGAGGGAGTAGGGGAATGGGGAGAGGCCCAGCCAGGATCTTTCAGGGCAACATCAGTCCAGGAAGAGCTCCTGAGACCCACCCCAGTGGCAGAAGACCTCTGACTGGCCAAATGTAGGCCACTTTGTGGTTGCAAATGCTGCTGCCTCCAGGGCCCAAGATGGAACTCAGCTGGTGCAACTTGGCTGGTGGTCCTGGCCCTCTGCAGTTGGTTCCTGCCTTGTGTATTGTTCATGACCTTTGTGTTTCTGTCCTTTACTTGAGCATCTCCATCTCCTGCCACAGGTAAGGAAACAGGCACAGAGACTAAGGGACTCGCCTGAGGTCAGATAGCCAGTGAGGAGTGGGAATGGGCTGAAACTTAGGCCTCTGGACAGCCAGGCTGGCAGACAGCCCCTCTCCATCAGAGCTCCACAGAGCAGCCTGGGCCTTCCTAAGACGTTCCTGCTCTCTCCTGCCTGCCACTCGGCTCAGCTTCTGAGGAGCTACCTGGCTCCGTCTGCCCCACACCTTGCTGCATGGCTTTGGTGAGGCTCTGAATTCCACCCTGGCTGCTGACTTGTGCCCTCCTAATGCTGACGTTTCACATCTTTGAGGGTTCCAGGCTGACATTTTTCCAGATCTTTCTCACTTAAGACTAAGATTTCTTTGTTTTGTTTTGTTTTTTCTCCCACACTTGAAACATTTCTGAGTAATACAACTCTCCCAGATTGCTCAACTCCCAGGAACTCCTATCTGCAAGCTGTGCTTGGTTCTAGTTTCAGGAAGGGCAACAGTGTATTGAAATTTTTGGTCAATTATATATGGGCAGTTACCCTGATATGTATTTACCCCGGGTTACATAGATATGAAGAGAGCCACTGCTCCTCTGCCTTGGGGACGAAGGAGTTATCATTTTGCTGGAGCTCTAAAAATACCATGTGATGTTCTTATGGAGGACAGCAGCCATCAATTAAATATCTGCTATTATTTAATTGGATAATTAAATAATAGCAAGTGGGAAAGAGCTGTGGCCCCATAGGGAGCAATGGGCTTTTTGACTGCTAGTGTTCCCGAGGGGATCCACTTCCTCAGAAAATGAGGTCTGCCTATTTACACCAGCTTCTAGACTGGCTGAGGTCAGTCCAGGGCCTGCAGCCAGGTATCTGAGCAATGGGGAGTGCTCCAGAGTGCAGCTTCTTGCCGACTTGGGGATTTATAGGCTTCCTGACAGGCAGAGCAGCCTTAGTTTTGAGGCTAGCAGCAGGGAGCCAGGAGGTTGGCCAAGGTCTTCTCAGAAGCTTTGCAAGAATTTGGGTCCTTGGGGGAAATGCCTTTGAAA
>NW_022447437.1:0-2094 GCF_009761245.1 Sapajus apella | reverse complement strand
TGCTTTCCTGGCATGCTATTGATATGGTTGTTTTAAAAAGTAGTTTACTTTCCAATAATGTCATATTTCTAGGGATCTTCCAATAGCAGTACAAAGTATAACCTGTTTCTTCTCTTAGATTTTGCAGCAGTTGTTGCTGTACCAGATTTACAATGTCCCAGAAAATACTTCAGTATATTTTACCCAAAGTACACTCTCCCAGGTAATCACCATATAGCCTCTAGATTTGGAAATCAGCACGGTTCCTCCGAGATAATTTAGTCTACAAACTCATTTCACTTTTACCTTCTGCACCACCTGGGAGTATGATGTGTTTTTTCATTGTTCCGATCCAGTTTTCTTTTCCCGGCACTGTTCCCCAGACTTTCCGGCATATTTGTCACCTTGACACATTTAAAGAGCATGCAAGCTTTTGTTTGAACGCCTGTCTTCAGTTCTCTGTGGTATATGCCGAGGAAGGGAATCATTGAGTCATATGGCAAATCTATTTGCAACTGTTTGAAGAAACACCAAATGATTTTACACATAGGCTGGACCGTTTAATACTGTTAGAAGCAGTATTTAAGGATTCAAGTCTCTGCGCATCTTTGTCAACTCTATTTTTTGTTTGTTTTTTAGTATAATTATTCTAGTGTGAAAGTATTTGAATGTTTTTTGAGACGGAGTCTTTCTCTGTCGCCCAGGCTGGAGTGCAGTAGCACCATCTCGGCTCACTGCGAACCTCACCTCCCATGTTGAAGTGATCTTTGTACCTAACCCAGCTGAGGAGCTGGGATGATAGGCACATGCCGCTATGCCCGGCTAATGTTTGTATTTGCCATAGAGACAGGTGTTCTTCATTTTGGTCAGGCTGGCCTTGAACTGCTAACGTCAGGCGATCTGCTTACCTCAGCCTCCCAAATTGCTGGGATTACAGGCATGAGCCAGTGCACCCTGCCACTCCCAGACATTTTGGTTTCCTTTCTTTTTGTTTTTTTTCAGATGGAATCTTGCTGTTTCAGCCAGGGTGGAGTGCAGTGGCTCGATATGTGCTTACTGCAGCCTCCACCTCCTGGGTTCAAGCAGTTCTCTTGCCTCACCCTCCCAAGTAGCTAGGATTCCAAGTGCATGCTCTCTTGCCTGGGTAATTTTCATATTTTTAGTAGAGACGGGGTTTTGCCATATTGGCCAAGCTGCTCTTGAACTTCTAACCTCAAGTGATCTGCCTACCTCAGGTTCCCAAAGTGCTGGGATTATGGGCGTGAACCATCATGCCCGCCCCTTCTTTTTTGAGAAAGGGTCCTGTGCTGTCACCCAAGCTTGAGTGCAGGGTTGTGATCTTGGCTTACTGCGACCTCCACATTGTGGGCTCAAACAGTCCTCTCGTTTCGGCCTCCCAAGTAGCTGGGACTACAGGTGTGTGCCACCATGGACTGGCTAATTTTTGCATTTCCAGTAGAGAGGGAGTTTTGCCATGACATCCTGACTGGTCTTGAACTCCTGGCATCACGTGATACACCTGCCTCAGCATCCATATGTGCTGGGATTACAGGCATCAGCTGATGTGACCAGGCTGTTTTTAACTTTTTGAGGAATTACCAAACTATGTTAAACAAAGGCTGTACCATTTCCGTTCCCTGTACAGTATTTAAGGGTTGTGATTTCTCTCTGACATTGCGAACACTCGTGAATTTACATTTCTTGGATTATAGCCTTTCTAGCCTGTGTGAGAGGGTACGTCGTGGTTTCAGTTTAGATGGCCATAATGATAATGATACTGATCAACTTTTTATGTTCTTGTTTTCCATTTGCATGTATTATTGGCAAAGTGTGTGTATGTCATTGTGTATGACATTGAGTATGACACTGAGTATGCCATTCAATTTAGAAGGCCATAATGATAATGATATTATTCATCTTTTATGTGCCTGTTTTCCATTTGGATGTCTTATAGGCAGAGTGTGTTCAGCCATTTCTCCATTTTGTTATTTCGTTGTTTTTGTTGTTGATTTATACAAATTACACATTGTGGTTAACAGACTGTTAGATATGTAATACACAAATATTTTCTTCCTTTCTGTGGGTTGTGTTTACAGGTTTTTTTTTTTTTTTTTT